>NC_056747.1:1195919112-1196121266 GCF_019279795.1 Protopterus annectens | reverse complement strand
TCCCAAAGGCCGGGTATCACTCTGGTCATTTACCTGACATTAGCATTACTGTCAGAATGTGTCCAGCAGTATCACCCTGGTCATTTACCTGACTTTAGCATTACTGTCAGAATGTGTGCAGCAGTATCACTTTGGTCATTTACCTGACGTTAGCATTACTGTCAGAATGTGTCCAGCAGTATCACTCTGGTCATTTTACCTGATGTTAGCATTACTGTCAGAATGTGTCCAGCAGTATCACTCTGCTCATTTACCTGACCTTAGCATTACTGTCAGAATGTATCTAGCAGTATCATTCTGGTCATTTACCTGATGTTAGCATTACTGTCAGAATGTGTCCAGCATTATCACTCTGGTCATTTACCTGACGTTAGCATTACTGTCAGAATGTGTCCAGCTTTATCACTCTGGTCATTTACCTGATGTTAGCATTACTGTCAGAATGTGTCCAGCAGTATCACTCTGGTCATTTACCTGATGTTAGCATTACTGTCAGAATGTGTCCAGCAGTATCACTCTGGTCATTTTACCTGACGTTAGCATTACTGTCAGAATGTGTCCAGCTGTATCACTCTGGTTGTTTACCTGACGTTAGCATTACTTTCAGATTGTGTCCAGCAGTATCACTCTGGTCATTTACCTGATGTTAGCATTACTGTCAGAATGTGTCCAGCTGTATCACTCTGGTCGTTTACCTGACGTTAGCATTACTGTCAGAATGTGTCCAGCAGTATCACTCTGGTCATTTACCTGATGTTAGCATTACTGTCAGAATGTGTCCAGCAGTATCATTCTGGTCATTTACCTGACGTTAGCATTACTGTCAGAATGTGTCCAGCAGTATCACTCTGGTCATTTACCTGATGTTAGCATTACTGTCAGAATGTGTCCAGCAGTATCACTCTGGTCATTTTCCTGACATTAGCATTATGGTCAGAATGTGTCCAGCAGTATCACCCTGGTCATTTACCTGACGTTAGCATTACTGTCAGAATGTGTCCAGCAGTATCACCCTGGTCATTTACCTGACGTTAGCATTACTGTCAGAATGTGTCCAGCAGTATCACTCTGGTCATTTACCTGACGTTAGCATTACTGTCAGAATGTGTCCAGCAGTATCACTCTGGTCATTTACCTGATGTTAGCATTACTGTCAGAATGTGTGCAGCAGTATCACTCTGGTCATTTACCTGACGTTAGCATTACTGTCAGAATGTGTCCAGCAGTATCACTCTGGTCATTTACCTGACATTAGCATTACTGTCAGAATGTGTCCAGCAGTATCACTCTGGTCAGATAAGTTCCTTTGGAGAAAAAACTTAGTGTATATAGTTTTTAATGTTCAACCTAACTTTTCTTTATAGGAAAGTATATTTTAAATTAGGAATATTTATTTTTATTGTCCCATAACTTTATTGTACTTTTATACGACAGCACACTTTTGTTTCTTATAGTTGAAAAGTTATACATTAAGCATTCTAAAACAGTTTTTTTCTCTGCAGCAGTTGTATTTAAATTACTTTCGAGGGCTTGTAAAATGTATTGGAGTGTTTTTTCCAGTGTTTTCACTGGAAAAATGACTTTTTAATACTTTAATGTTATCGTCTTGTGCTACTTAGTTTCCTCATAGGTTCATAGGGAGGTACTAGACTATCAGCCCTGGGGCCTATACAAGCCCAGCCAAAAAGGTACCCTGGCTTTTGCCACCCAAGAAAATTATTTTACTGCGCCATTGTCGAGCAGAGCCACAGAGGTGATCCCTGGGGTGAATTTCCTATTTCCCATTCAATCATCAAGATTTTTCTTGAAGATTCCTAATGAGGAGCTTTGTTTGATATAGATAGGTAGTTTATTCCAGAGTATGGGAAGTCTCTGGGACAGGAATCTATCCCTCTGGCATGTTCTGTTTATTGTGGTGACAAGGTTTAGGTCCCTAGAGTGTGTAGTTCAGAGGAATTGGGCATGTCCAACAGCTCTGAGTTTGGCATAGCTTTGTATGTTAGGCAGAGACCACCTCTGAGTAGGTGATATGCGAAGGAGTAAATCTAGAAAGAAGCACCATTTTCAGATTGATCATGGAACATATTATTGATCCATGGTAGGTTCTTCTTCCAACCACAAAAACAAAAAAATTAAGTTAACTAAACCGTCTTTTCCACCACAGCAGACTAGCAGTTTGCCTGAGCTGCAGGTGGGTGAATCTTGACTCTACTATGGCCAAAGTTCCTCAGACCACTTTTCTTTCTCCCGAGATCCCTCTGGTGTTGTACATACAGCCACTGTGGACCATGATCTCCATTTCACCAATGTGGGCATCTCACCTTCTTTTAATAATATTCCCTACAAACCCTGTCAGCTGCTGATGGGTGGCAATGGTGTCACCTCCAGTCTCACTGCTACTGGTAGGTATAGCTGTACCAGCCTCTGATGCACAGCTACCTGGAGCAGGTAGGGCAGGAAGTAATGAGGCAACTTTGTCAGGCTGGGACTAAGATATGCTGGGTGCTTTCACTAGTGGTGGTGAAGCTGCTGCTGGTGCCACCTGTGGGGGGCTGACTGGTCTTGCTGGTGGGATGGGTGCAGGTTACTGTGCTGGTCCATATAATAGTAACATAAATAGAAACAAAATAATTGTATGTAAAAGGGAAGATAGCAACAAAGAGGGTGGGGGAAGAGAAATACAAACACAATTTGAAATCGAATTTCTAACTGTCTTCATAATGATACAGTTATTATATAAAAACACTGAAAGCACAAAACACTAAAAACTCATAATATCATATCACAAAATATTGAATAATTCTATCTAGTCAAAAATACCCCGTATCATACACACCAGTTACAAAATTAAGTGTCATCTTGGTAGTGGCACAGTTAGGGAAAGGGTTTTCAGTAATGTAATGTGTAGTGTTAGGGTTAGGGTTAACCCAGATGAGTAAGCAGGGCAGTAGGACTTTGCGTACCTTGCACCACATTACTCATGTGTGCTAACTCTATCCCTGCCCTTAACCTTAGCCCTGTTGATTAACTTCATTCTCCCATAAGTGAAGGCGGTCAGGATTGCAGAACCTCACATCACAGTGATGGTGACAGCACTGTTCCCCTGTATGTGTGAACATCACAGTGATGGTGACAGCACTGTGTGTGTGTGTGTGTGTGTGTGTGCGTGTTTCCACTGTCCCCTGTGTGTGTGAACATCACAGTGATGGTGACAGCACTGTTCTCCTGTGTGTGGGATGCCAGTGACATGGGTGGCAGCCTGGGCTACACTAGTCCACATTTCATCCTTATACTAAGGCCCAGTACAGCCCTCCTGCAACAGCCTCTGACTATACTTCTTAAGGACAATGTCCAGAAAAATCTTGGCCTCCTCCTCACACCGGCTGTAATTATATTATTAGAAAGTGTCTGCAGTGGTACAGAATAAGGGTAAGATCGTAACATACATAGACTAGTCATAAGTAGCATAATCAAGTAATTAAGAAATACAAGGCAGTTTAACAAACCTGAAATTATCAGGTATTTAGCATCTTGAATGTGATATTAATGGGTCAACGTGTAAAAGTCTGAACTTTCAAATTTCAGGTCATATCATCTATGATGTGACTTTAAACCTTTTAAAGTGTGTTACACCTGGAATTTAACCTTTCCTGACCTACAGTAACATCACAGGTGATAGTTTTGGTGAAATATACATAGCCTTGTCCTATATGAGGTAATGAAGGACTCTGTCCCCTATAGAAAAGTGTGGAGTTTTTGTATGTTTAATGTGAAGACTGTCTTGTAGATCCACAACCGCTATATTTAATGTGAAAATTGTTTTTGTTTCTACAATCTCTAAAAAGCTTGGCTCATTAAACTGTTTTTGGTCAGCAATCATCTGACCATCCCTGAATTGTCTGAAATAGCATTCTGATCCTTTCTGAGCAAAGCCCTTGACACTGATGACCTTACTGCTGTCTTGGTACCACCTCAGATGCTTGGCAGTTCTAAACACAAAATTCTAGGCCTTGTGTTAGGCATGGCCTTATAAGGATGCAGCATGTGTGTACTGCCATCTTGAGCTTTGACCACTACAAGCCACACCTAGATAAACTTCACACTGTACAGCTGGAAAGTACAGTTATGAACACTGACTTCCCAGAATTCCTCCCTTTGTCCTCATCTCTGTGCATTGCAGTGTTATCTTACCAATGTGTTCAGTGATTCCACAAGGGGTTAATAATACCTTTTCAGTACCCATTTCTTCTTCCAGTGTACCATGATTCACTATTCAGACCAATTTGACAAGCCAATGTCACAGTTACCGAACAATGGTAAAATAAGCAAGAATTACATTTGCTTGTGGTAGCTATGGCAAAAACAGTTTCACTTCAAAGAACAGCTGGCAACAGTTAATATTTTACCACTTCTGTGCAATTACCCTTATATGCTTCAGTAATTAGCTGGTCACAGTTTTTGCAGTTGAATAATAAAGTACTTAAAATCATACAAAGTACATTGATAAGCAGAAAGTGTTTACCCTAGTAGAGAGGAAATTTAAATCAAATCACTGAGCATAAAGTTCTATATAGAAAAAAAATGTCAGCTACAATCTTGTTGGTGTTATCCCTTATACTATTTAAAAAGGGTGACTAAAACTGGACGTATTGCTAACTTTTTGGTTTACTTAGTAGTTGAAGAAGAAACACAGCCAAAATTATATGAGCACAAGCTCACTGTGTCCATGGGAAGTAGACTCTTCCTGTTCTTCTTTCAGTAGTCTTGCAAAAGTTTTTCAAAGGTTCATACACCATTCCCAGTCTTGTTCTGAATTCAACAGCTCACCAAATATCATGAAATTAGTTTATGCATAATTCTTAGTAGAAATGTCCACATCACTTGCTGATAATGCAGAGTTGTATCCCAGTAATGACCGACACTGGTAGATGTCCAGCTAGCACTGCACCCTTTGACAACTTTCTGCCATATGCATTTGGTCTAGTTACCCTGACTCTTCCGCTTTCTTCTTGGTCATCATTTTAAATCTGTACCCTCATGCTGTCTACACTTTTATTTTAAGATTATTTCTTTGGCAAGAAGTAACAAGCCTAACTAGTGTATATGTGTGTGTGTGTGTGTGTGTGTGTGTGTGTGTGTGTGTGTGTGTGTGTGTTTGCAGGTATCTGCATATGTAAACATGAGCAGTTTCATTGTCAGCATCTTTGCTACGTTTCTGTTGAAAAACTATTGCACTTGCCTTTGTTATGTACAAATGTTTTACACTGGTAATCAGGTGATAACATAATATTCTGAATTCATTGGTGATTAAACGCACAGATCAGATATCACGTTAACTGTAATTCTAGATCAAATGCTAAAGAAGTCACTTTTTCCCCAATGCAGATGAAGTTGATATTCCTATTACAGCATTCCGTTACGCATTCAACCTGTTTAGCAGGAATGGGGAGGATATGATAGACATCACTGGTCTCCAGGCAACAGTAAGACATGTAGGCCTCCAAATAAGTGATATAGACTGCATAGGAGCTTTGCGGCAAGCAGATATCGATAGTAAGTAGATTGTTTCATTTCAACTCATGTTTCTTTTCATGGTGTAAACACTAACTAGGCTGCCAGAATGTGGCAGATGCTTGCATTCTCTTGACATGTTTCCTGGTAGTAGACTGTTATTAATTTTACTTGCAAATTAGAAATCCTAAGCTGAGTTATTACTGTGCGGTGTATGTGTTTTCTGTCTACTGAATAGTTGAACATTAATTTTCTTTCTTTCATTCTCCTTTCTGCCCCTTCTCCTTCCTTTCTTTTTTTCTTACACCAGACTGGGTCCTTGACCTTATATTAGGTGAGGATGGATAAAGACATGTAATTGTGATAGCTTTTACAATGACTGCAGGTAATGTCAAAAGTGAGCTCTTTTGTAGTTCTGTTTTTGCCCCTTTCTGAAGTTGGTGTAACCTCAGAGTTAGTATATGAAGTGAAAGGAGACATGGGTGCTTACTCCTACATGGAGAAAGGCAGTGGGGGCTTGACCCACTCTGAAAAAAAGAAGACTTCAAAATAGCCCACTTTAAAAATTACTGACAAATCACTACAAAAGTAGCTGCACTTATAATATGGAGTCACTGAGAAGGTGTAAGGTGTAGCTGAAATTGTATCACACTTTGGATAAGACTTAGAAACTAACCATTGATCCATTTGCCAACAGTGAGTAAATTCTGTACTGTTGCATTTTAGTTTGGTATGTTTGGTAATGCTGTGACTTTTTTCAGTTTTATATTTTTTATGATGATGTTGAACAAAACATCTTTTCACCAGGTTTCACTGCAGCACTGTATTGTGACATTTGGATTATATCTGACCCACTTTCTTTATCCCAGTTAAAGATTCATCAGCAGTTCTGCATTCCCTGTGAAGATTTTAGGAGGTCTTCTGCCAGTACTTCTTAAAAACCTTCACGCCTGCATGAGGCACTTCTAAAAGACAGCACTGATAGATGCCCTTCTGTAGCTCTTATCACTGCTTCATGTGCTTCACATCCTGCAGCGACACTGAAGTTATTTCAGTTGGAAGCGCTATTGGTCTTGTGACTTGTTATCATGCCATAAAATGCCACGACCAGAAGACTAGATGTTGTTGATGTTAACATAATTGCTTTGTTAAACCTGAGTTATCACAGATTCTGTGCTTTGGTTTATGGGCATGAGTTGGAGAAGAGGAAAAGGTGAATTTTATATATTTGTTATACACCTTTTCCATTTTCTCCAAGTTTGTCTGATTTCAGAGTTAGTCTATAGAAATTCAAGGTATTGTAGCAGAGTCCCTGCATTTAGAGGGGTGTAGGGTGCTGCCCCACAAAGTGATTGCTTTGTAAGATATGGAGGTTTCTTTTTACAAATGCTTGTGTTTGCAGTTGAACCTGTGAGTTATATACTTTAGTTGTGATTATTTTTATCATGTTTAAAATGTGGTTGACATATAAATCTGTTTCAGCTGTAGAGTGGCTAGGACTCATTTACTTTTTTCCTTTTGAGATCTTCAGCTTAACTCAAATATTTTCACAATTCTGGTTGTGGTAAGTACAAAGGGAAATGTAGCCATATTCTCAAGTACCAAAATTATTTTCATTGTGCTTGGTGCCTCCAAAAGTTAATATGTTAACAGTCCATTCATCGGTACCTACATTAGAATTCTCTGAGACCGTGCTGGGTCCAGAGGTTTCGGTACCTACATTAGAATTCTCTGAGACCGTGCTGGGTCCAGAGGTTTCGGTACCTACATTAGAATTCTCTGAGACCGTGCTGGGTCCAGAGGTTTCAATGTTGGATGAGCCTGATGCTTCTCCTTAACATCCTAGACCTCACATTTTGCATCTAAGTTTGGCCTCTGGGACTTAAAACAACAGGAGACAACTGATTACCAGACTTGGACCAACAATAATCATTGGATAGAACATTGAAAGGCAAAACTTTGCAAGTAGATTCAAAAGCAAAGGACCAAAAAGAAAAAAAAGATAAGAACACATTTCCCTGATTCATCCAGTTATGAAGAAGGCTTTTGTATGAGAAAGATCCATTCTCATTCCTCTCAAAGTACTGATGGTGTGAATTCTTCTTCACAGTCTTCAGGGTCTCCACAAGAAGATACTTACTTTACAGATACCTTAACATATATCAGTAGATTTTTCATGTGGCCCATGTGGAATTCCAGTTTTTTATAAATATATTTTTCTCCTTCCTGATCTTCACCATAAAGCTTCTTTCTCATTCAGTCATTGGTTCTCCCACTGGTGGATGGTAACCATATTACCAGATAAGGGTAACAGGCTAAGGCAGGCTATCATCTGTGGGTGTTTTTTTTAATTCTCTACTTATAGTCCCACCCCTTGCCCAATGTCCAATGACATGAGTGTTGATCTTTGTTCACAGATTATCATCCAGTATGTTCCCCATATGTGGGGCTCAGATGGAGTACCCAGTCTCCAGTGTGAGCTATTGCCCAAGTGGGAAATCATCTCCTAGAATAAAAAAACATAAAAACTCGGACCTGTTCAGACCGAAAACCAAAGAACCAAAAACTGAATGTGAGGTGCAGGGTCATGAACTAGACACCTCCAATAAAATTGGCACTTTTTAATAAGTCTATAAAACCAAGATAAAAATATAAATAGTACATTAAGCCCTTTTGTCCCTGCAGTAAGTGGGACTTCATCAGAATGCACAATTGAAAACCAACACCTCCTAATACAGGGAAAATTGGTCATGCATACCTCTCAAAAAGCAATAATTATTTTAAACCTACAGTTACAAAAAATGTAAACAATTGCAGTTAATATATGATTTTAAGAAAAAGAATTGTAACAATTCATTATTTAAACATACATCAAATGATACTTGTAACACCTTTGGTTTTGGTTTTGCAGTCTTAGAAAATGTGGAGGTTAACCCCCAGGGTGGGGACTGGCATACTAAACTAGAGCATAGAGAGATGTTATGGCAGTTAAAATTGAATGCTACTAACTGCCTGGGTTTGAACTAATGCATTGGTTACAACCTGTTCTTAAATGTAAAGTTGGCATAATATAAACCAGATATTTTTCTCCTGCTGTGTAAAAAGCTCTTTGACTATGTTTTTGTTAACATGAAGTTGTATCCTTTTTTACATATATTTTTTGCAATTGTTTACATTCATTGTGACTGTGGGTTTAAAATAATGATTGCTTTTTGGAGTCACTTGACCAATTTTCCCTATAGTAGGAGGTGTTGGTTTTCAATTGTGCATTCTGATGAAGTCCCACTTACTACAGGGATGAAAGTGCTCACTGTACTATTTATATTTTTATCTTATTTTTTTGACTTATTAAAAATGCCAGTTTTATTGGAGTTGTGTAGTTCATGAATCTGCACCTTACATTCAGTTTTTGGTTCTTCTCCCAGAATAAGCAAACCATTAAGATGCCACTCCTTCCACCCAAACAGCTGACTCTTCAGGGATCGAGTCTGCTAACTGAACACCTGGTGTCCATCCCTCATGCAGCATGAAACCAGCTGGGAATCTCTCTTCATCTCAAAAAGCTGTAAAGAAATGATGAGGCTCCATGATGTTTTAGAAGCTAATTGTCAAAAATGTGATCCATAGTTTGCTGCCCCTATGAAGACTGCCAAAATGTATAAAATGCCTTTATAAATGCAGGATTTGTACAATACATAAAGAGATCTTGATCTTCTTCTGGCTTTTCCCAGTTAGTGGTCACCACAGCAGATCACCTGTCTGCTCATGATTAGCAGGAGAGTTTTATGGTGTCGAGTTGCCAGCCCAGCACCCAACCTTCCATGGAAGGCACACACATGCACGCACTCAAGCCTAGGGCCAATTTAGAGTGTCCAATCCACCTACAGCATGTCTTTGGGATGTGGGAGGAAACCAGAGCACCCAGAGGAAACCCACGTGACCACAGGGAGGACATATAGACTCTGCACAGAAGCATTGAACCAGAGAACCTCTTGCTGTGAGGCGACAATGCTAATAGCTGCACCACAGTGGCCACCCACATAAAGAGATCTTGATACTATTTCTTTATTCACATCTGATCAAAGTGGGAAAGGTGTACCCTTTGATGAGGATACAAACATGTTAAAACAAATTGTATATCCACAACACTAGTTGTTGCAGCACTTAATAATTTAGCATACATGGTTTCTTA
Source organism: Protopterus annectens (assembly GCF_019279795.1). Lineage (NCBI taxonomy): Eukaryota > Metazoa > Chordata > Ceratodontiformes > Protopteridae > Protopterus > Protopterus annectens. The sequence goes on along the minus strand of NC_056747.1, from coordinate 1,196,111,563 downwards.
TAAAAAGATCATTTTCCAGATTCTGGAAAAATTAGTAGCTAAAGCAGCAAAGAGAGTTCCTACACTGAAATATTAGTATAATGCTACATCACAGCCTGCCATGCCAGAAGTTGTTCTGATAAAACTTCCATGGCTTAGACTTGAATTTTATAATTCATAAATGATTTTCATCATATTGGTCACTGCTGCAGTAGCTTTAGCTATATGGGTTATATCCTGCCAAGGATATAACAGCTGGCCAGCTTCCAATGCTTCAGGGTACCTTCCACATGCCCAAACTGTGAGGCAGCTTGAGCTGAGCTGACTAAAAGACAAGTTTAGGCATACTGCCCTTCAGAGCTTTTCTGCTGCTGAAGAGTACACTCCTGTGAGTCTTTTGAGGATTGGTGGTTGGCTTGTGCTTTCCTTTGCTGGACAGAGAAGTTTCTTGTGGGGAAAAAACATCTATTTTCTTAATTTTGCTGAAGTCTTATTACTTTCCTCTTCAGGAAAGTTATTTTAAAGCTAGGAGTGTCTTGTTTTAATGGACCGTCTTGAGACTATAACATACTTTTAAATGGAGTACTTGTTTTTTCTGTCAGTCTAAAAGTGGTGTAAAGTAACTGAAAATATTTTTCCCTGGACAAATTGTGTTTAGTTTACCTTTATGGGGCTGGCATAGCATCTTAAAGTGCATTTTACTGTATTTTTCTGTCAAAAATGTTACTTTTGTGCACTGGTACTGTTTACCACCAGTTCCTGCTTGTTTTCCCTAGGAAAGAGGCACCATTTTTGGCTTGACCATGGAACAGTTTACAGGTCCCACAGTTGGTCCTTCTTCCAGTCACAAAAAGAAAAAATAAGCAAACACCCTTTGCTACCACAGCAGGCTAGCAGTTTGCTTCAGCCGCAGGTGGGTGACTGTGCTGCAGCCATTTGTTGTACCTCAGAACACTCATATTTTTCCCTTGATCCCTCTGATGTAGCACCTACAGACACTAAGGACCAGCAGTTAGCCACATCCTCTGCAGCTATTGGGGTCCCCTTAGTGGATAAGGGAGAGACAATCTTGTCAGTGAGGGAAGAGGGAAGGTTTCCCTGTTGTATCAGAATGCTGTGCCCATCCTTGGGGAAACTGCTGCTGCCATTAGTAACATGGTTGGCTCCATTTTCTCTGTCAAAAAGAAACAGAAAACCAAGCATGTATCTACTCCTCAATTTTCCTTGAATAGGAGTAGTTTACTGGTTGTGGCTAAGGGTTTAATTCAGGCTATTGATCCTTCTTGTAAAGTAGTTTTTGGCAAAAGAAAGAGGGATTCCTCTTTTCCTGAAGGGATTCAATATTCTAAATCTGAACAGGAAATTGAAGGGACAGATACATTTTTTCCTCAGATTTCTGATTCAGACTCAGAGGAGATCTGAGTTTCTGATTCTCCTTGTTGGGAATTTCTCTTTCTCTGAGACTATTGCTAGAATGTGCCAGTGTTTTCAGTGGGAGAACACTCTCAGAAAATACTATGAGTTATTACAGATTTTTTCCAAAGCCTACATCCATTCCTCCCATTTTGCCTGCTTTAACAGATGTGTATGTTACTGCCTGCAGTTTTCTTGATAGTCAATCAACTGTCCCTAAAAAGGCAGATAGGATGTGTAATGTTCCACAGTCTTTAAATTTTTATACACTATTCCCAAACATGACCAAGCAGCTATAACTTCAGGTGATCCCAATACTGTTAAGCATTTGGATAATTCTTATCCTACTCTTTCTGATAAGGGTGGGAATATTATTGATCGGTATGGGAAAAAATGTATACTTCTGCAACTTTGATTTTCAGAATTTTGAATTGTCAGGCTCGTAGGTTAAAATTGGTTTTGACAAATTATGAAAGTATGAGGAATGTTTATCTGCAGTTTCTTCTTGTGAGGAAAAATCTCCTTTAAATAACTTTGTTTTCTGTTGCACAGGTCATTGTTTACAGTGTGTGTCTGACTCTGTTGATACTTCTTGTAGGGCTATGACCACTGGTCCTGTTTTGAGGAGATTTGCATGGCTGCTTTCTCAGAACCTCCCAGATGATGTTAAAAATGAGATTTTAAATTCTTCCTTGGACAAAGATTTAGTGTTTGGCTCCTCTGCTGCAGAGGTGATCAAAAAGTGTGATGGAAACGGCAAGCTGATCCAGGGAATCTCTAAAATTTTTTAGCATTCCTTTTCCAATGGATATTCTATCTCCTCATCCAGTTTTGATTAAAAAATGAATAAACAGTCTCAAAAAATACAGGTAAACAGACTTTTAAGGAGAAATGGCAAGGGGTTCCAAAGAGAAACCTTGAACCTCCCAAAACCAGTCCAAGTCTGAATGACTATTCAAGAAACCTTATGAATCCCTCCCACCCTGGCCATTTTTTCTTCCAGAAACTCTGAATCTACATTTTTCTTTCTGGCAACAGATAGTTTCAGACAAAATGTGTTCTGAAAATCATTCACCATGTTTACAGATGGCAGTGGAAGGAAATTCCTCCTTTCCAGGGGAGTCATTCCTCATCCTGCAGGTCAGACTCTTTTATTTACATCAGTTCTTCATCACATGCTATCCCAAGTAGTGATAGAACCAGTTCCTCCTTCCCAGGTGGTGAATGGTTTTTATTTAAAGATGTTCCTAATGTAAAAGAAAGAAAATTCTTGGAGACCAGTTCTGGATCTTTTTTCCCTAAACCTGTTTGTCATAGTGCTCAAATCAAAATGATGTTGCTTCACAACCTGTTACTTTTTCTTCCTCTTCCAAGTTTCCTGGAAGCACTAGATTTAAAAGATGCTTATTGCCGCATCCCTGTTCATCCACACTTCAGAAGTTTCTTAAGGTTTTGTTTATCTGGATCACATTATCAGTTCTCTGCCTTACCTTTTGGACTATCCACTGCACCAAGAGTGTTCACAAAGTGTCTTGCTCCAATAATAGCTCATTGCAGGCTACAAGGTATCAACATTTTTCCATATTTAGACAACTGGCTTACCTTTGCAGAGTCTTTTTCAAAGTGTCAGGAATCTCTCTCTCTCTTTGGTGAGAGATCTCTTTCACAAGTTGGGATTCCAAGAGAACATTCAAAAGTCTTTCTTGACTCCTTCACATAGGACTGTTTTACTAGGCTGTCAACTAGACACCTCAGTGGAAAAGAACTTTTCTTCCACACTAAAAAAAATCTTTATTTAGATCTATTTCTGAGGTTTTCCACTCAGACTTTGGTTACCATGAAATAATACCTCAGGATTTAGAATCTCATGGCATCTATAATTTCATGATACCCCTGGCAAGATTCCACATGAGAAAGATACAGTGGTATCTGAAATCTGTTTTGTCCCAGTATCAACACTCTTTATATTTTCAAATCCTATTACTGGCCTTTGTAGAAAAATCTTTTGGTGGAGACAACAAATATCCTTAAATCCAGGTCTTGCCTTCTCCCTGCCTCTTCCAAAGCAGCCAGTCACCACAGATGTGCCAGACTTTGCTTGGGAAGCAGTTTCAGGAGGATTAAAGTGCAGGGGGGGTGAGACAACAAGGACAGACTCAAGCACATAAATATCAAGAAGAAGCTTGTCCTTATCAAGGCACTCAACTCTCTGAACCATCCCTGGTGCCCAGGATCTCTTCAAATGGTTACAGACAATACCACAGTCATGTGGTACATCAGCAAGTAAGGGGAAACCAGGTCATATCCCACTTTGCAGACTAGCCATTTTAGCTTGGAATATAGTTTTACAGCACAGTCTCACTCTAAAGGCACCCTACATTCTGTCAGAGCAAAACTGTGTGGCAGACAAGATGAGCAGGACCAAGGCAGACCCTCACGAATGGAAACTAGATTAGGGATCTTACAAGATTTCATCCATTTGTAGGGAGTTCCTCACATAGACCTCTTTGCATCCTCTCTGAACAATCAACTGGCAAGATTGTATTCCAGGACTCCATTCAAGAAGGCCTGGAAGACAGATGCTGTTTGTTTTCCTTGGACAGGAATGTTCTTGTCTGCTTTTCCACCCTTTCTACTAATATCAAAGGTACTTAAGAAGATTCAGAAGGAATCCCCCAAGATCATTATGTTGACAAGGCAGCCATGGTTTTCCCTTCTTTTGGAAATGTCCAGGGGCAATTACCATAAGCTTCCACACAGACTGGATATACTCACAAAAGAACAGGGGTAGCTGATACACCCCAACAGCAATCTTCAGTTGACTGCCTGGATGATAGGATGTTAATTCCTTTTAGGCTTCTGTTTACTGAGGAAGTGCAGTGGGTACTAATGGAGGTAAGAAAGCCTGCTGCTAGAAAGTCATATATTACCAAATGGAAAAATATTTTCTAGTTGGTTCCAACAATATAACCAGCTATCATTCAGGGCTAGTTGTTCTCTGGTTCTGCAATATTTGTGTGAGTTACTATCCTATGGACTTTCTTATTCCTGTGTCAAGGTTCATTTAATGGCCCATGTATCCTCCTGTTTCAATGCAGTCTCATGTCAAAATATTCTAGAAAGTGGTTTTACATAACAGGCTTTCAAGAAAACTGGTGGCCCCTCCTTGGGATCTTAATTTTGTGTTAGAGAGGCTAACACTTGCTCCATTTGAACCAGCTAATCTGTCTGACTTGAAGTTCTTATCATGGAAAACAGTTTTAGTGATTGCTCTGACCTTTACAAGAAGGGTATCTTAGTTGCAAGTGTTTATGGTGAGTCAACCCTGTCTCATTGTCTGTAGGAACAGGGTTTCTTTGAGAACTAATCCTTTTATGCCTAAAGTGGTAAGAGAAACCATCTATCTCCCAATTTTCTTTCCTGAACCTAAAAATGAAGGAGAAAGGGCACTCTATACCTTGGCTGTCCACAGACAACTCAGGCACTATTTTGACAGAACTAAATCTTTCATGTCTTCAGATCAATTGTTCATTTTTCTGAAGGTAAGAAGAAGGGACAACCTGTGTCAAAACAGACTATTTCAAAATGGTTGTCTAAGGCTATTACCTTTTGTTATACTTACCATAACAAAACTATTCCATGCAGGGTCAAGGTGCAGTCTCTTTTCATAAGGGATATCCATACCCCCAGATTTGTAGCACAGCACGAGGCCTAGGAGACCATCCATGTGCAACTAAAAGTGGCAAAGCTGCTTTTCAGATCGTAGCTTGCTACAGATCACCCACCATGTCTCAGGACCCCCACTCAGCATTCCTGAGAACATTGGAAAATATGAAGATCCTACCAAACACCATGATACTGGGTGATTTCAAACACCATGATACTGGGTGATTTCAACTACCCAAACATTGACTGGAAAAACTTCTCAAGCACAAACTCCTTTGGCCAACGCTTCCTAGAGTTTATAAACTCAAATGCCCTGGAACAACTGGTCACCACACCCACAAGAGGTGACAACATATTGGACCTGATCATCACCAACATGGGAGACCAGTGTTCCACACCAGAGGTAAACCCCTCGCTGGTAAGATCAGACCATAAACTAATCACAATGGACATCCACATCCCGACCCCACCCCCAGTCAAGGAAACCACTGTGAAAAACTGTTCAAGAGCAAACTTCACACTTCTCAAGACTGAGGTGGAAAGTTTCAAAGCCCCCTCACTAAAGGATAATGCTGCCCAAACCGCAGAATCCTTTACAAATGTATTCTATGAGTACCTACAAGAATGCATGGATCGAGCCATCCTAAGTAAAACCAAGACTCACTCCTCCAAAAAGAGGAAACCAGTCTGGTGGTCCAAGGCCATAAACAAGCTATACAACAGAAGGAGGAAACTATTACATGATAAAGCAAAATCCCAAAAAGGAAAGGCATCCCTGATCAGTATTAGCAAGAAACTACGATCCCTCATAAAATCATCCAAGGCCAGTTTCGAAAGAAAAATTGCCAAAGACTCTAAAGATAATCACAAAGTCTTCTTTAGCTATGTCAAGAACCTAGGTAGCAACTCTCAGATCTGCTCTGAGCTAGTGCAAAATGGCAAAAAATACACTGAACCAATTGACATTGCCAACAACCTGGCCGACAGTTTCAGTGCAAACTTTACCCCCCCCCCCCCACCGCCAAAAGGGCCCGTGTCCATCCCAGAAGAATGTAGAGCCCCAGACATCACAGACACGCAGGTGAAAACAGCCCTCTCCAAAGCCAAACAGACAGCATCAATGGGACCGGATGGTATCCCAGGCTGCGTCTTACACAAACTCCAAAATGAACTAAACCCTCACCTAAATTCACTGTTCAAACTCAGCCTTACCACAGGCTATGTACCCAAGGAATGGCGTACAGCAACAGTTATCCCGCTCCACAAAGGTGGTGCCACAACAGATCCTGGGAACTATCGCCCTATAAGCCTGACTAGCCTGGTCTGCAAAGCTATGGAGCGCATCATCATGGAACTCATAAACAAAGACATTGGGAACCTCCAGACACTGGACCCTACCCAATTCGGCTTTGTTAAAGGCAGATCCTGCCTCCTAAACCTAGTTGACTTTTTTGAAACAGTTACCAAGGCCATAGATGAGGGAAAGGTAGTCCACACAGCCTAAATGTACCTCGCTAAGGCCTTCGACACCATTCCCCACTCTGGCATTATAGATAAGCTCACCAGCTTGAACATTAACCCCTATGTCACAAGATGGGTTGCCAACTGGCTCACGGATAGAACTCACATGGTCAGAGTTGCGGGTGCCATGTCCAACTCTAAACCAGTTACAAGTGGCATCCCACAGGGCTCAGTCCTGGGGCCCCTCCTGTTCAGTATATACTTCTCTGAGGTACAGGCAAGCACGGGAGGACTGTGGCTGACCAAGTTCACTGATGACTGCAAAATGGGGGCCATAACAGACTCTCCAGCTGACATAGACATCCTCCAGAAGGGTCTCACAGAAACAAATACCTGGTGTCAGAACCATGGCCTCAAGCTAAATGCCAAAAAGTGCATTGTCATCCCTTTTGGGAAAAACAAAGTGCCTACGAATTACCACATAGGTGGTAATCCACTAAGTACAGAAGATGTAATTAGGGATCTGGGGACCCAGGTAGATAGCAACCTCTCCTTTGATAATCACATTGCCAAAGTGGTTAGAAAATCCTTCTATGTAGCCCACCTAATCACGAAAGGGTTCACATCTAGATCAAGAGAGGTCATCGTGCCCCTCTACTCATCACTCATTAGGCCCATAATAGAGTGCAATGCCCCATTTAAAATGTACCTTACTCGACACCTGCAACAGCTGAAAAGACCACAGAAGTATCTCACCAAGAGGATCGTGGGCCTCAAACAGATGCCCTATGCAGCTGGACTAAAGAAACTTCAGCTCTACTCGGTTGCTTACCACCTGCTCAGAGGTGATCTCTGCCTGACGTATAAGGTCATGTCCAACCCAGAATTAATGGACACAAATCTGTTAGAGCCACATGCTCCAGCAAGTTAAACCTCAGCACATGCTGGAGAGACAGATTCCTGTCCCAGAGACTTCCCTCGCTCTGGAATAGAATCCCAATTTATGTTAGGCAGAGCCCTTCACTGACTGTCTTCAAGAGAAATCTTGACGAGTTGATGGGGAATCATAAATTTACCCTGCTAGACAGAGGCACAGGAAACTAATTTAAAAGGGAGGCAAAAGCCGACACATTCTGGCTAGGCTTATAAATGCCCTTGGGCAGATAGCCTAGTACCTACCTATGAACCTATTTGACTACTGTGTGACTTTAAGGAAGTCACTTAACCAGACAGTGCTCCAGTTCCATCCCTGGAAAAGGACACTTGTGTCTAGTGGAATTATTCAGCTTTCTCAGTGTTACCCAGTTTGCAGGGCTAAGGCTGTAGAAAGCAAACCCAGTCCTGTCAGCTAGATGCTTCAGAAATGTACTGCTTGACTGACTTTAATTTGTTTGTATTAATTTTCCATTTTTTATTACATTATAACCCTGAAAGTATTTAATGATATTAAATATTTTACAGATGATGGCAAAGTCAACTTTGAAGACTTCATGTTAGTAATGGCTGATGACCGAAGATTTAACTATTACTTATGTAAGTCAAAACTTCAGAAAATAATCTTGGTTTACTTAATACTGCTACTCTCTGCTTGTTAATATATTTCTCTAGAATAAAGGGAAACTGCTGGAACAGAATGTTAAATAGTTATAATGACTGGGCTTGGGAAAGAGAAAGGCAGCTCAATTCATGTTGTATCCCTCCATCCCACCTGCTGCATTGGCAGCCTTTCCCAATCTGAGGAAAGTGCACATCTCTATAAATTGTGATGTGCGGAGAACACATCTGGGGTGTGTTGTCTGTCCATTGATACTGACCAGCTGTACTGCCTGACATGGTTCCTCCATCTGAGAAATATCTACAGAGGTAAACATTGTCAGTTTTTCACTGTGAGAGAAATGTAGAGCAGTTGTAGTTTGTTTTCAGATATAACACATGAAGCTTCATTTTATTTGACATAAATGCCTAGCTTACTCTCTCTTTTCAACTGTCAGTATATCTTAAGTGTTACATTCTACGCAGTACTTTGACGGTACTATAGTACCTTCTCTTTTGCCTACTGTGACTTGCAGGCTGTTGCTGAAATGAGTCCATATTGTGTCAGCCCACAACCTTGGTCAGCACACTAAATAAAGTAAAATTTCACTAGTCCTTGCCTGCAAATCTCTTAAGGTCAGCTATTGAGAGACACAGATAGAAGAGGATCTCAGAAGCATGTCACAGGACAGAACATCTGTTGCTATGTGTCTCTATCAGCACTACCGTCCCTTTTTATTATTTACTACCACAGTATTTTGGTATTACTATAAAGCACATTAAAAACGTGAAGCCCACTCCAGCGACATTTGGCCTTCCATCCTTAGCCATGCTGCATCAGCACTCATGCACCTTCTCTTAATGGACAAGCTCTAGGAAATCATTTAAAGCCCAGGGCTCTTCCTCTGGCACAGAGGGTTTGCTCCTTCTCTGCTGGTCTGGTACCTGAGGTTTGGCTATCAAGCCCAAAACAGGAGCCTAGCCAAGAGGATGGAATCCAAGTTGCCAGTAATCAGCTTTTTCATCCTGGTGGAAGGTGAATGATGGTGCCACTACAGGACACTCTGAGGCAATGTAAGGACTCACTCAGATGGAAGAGAGTGTTAGACCTTAAGGCTGTACTTGTGACACTGTAAAGAAAACAGGATGGGGTATGCAGATATCCCCTACAATTGAGGGCCAGGAATGATGTTTTTGTTGGCATCTCTGTAACTTAAGCCAGAAAGGGACTTGTGCTTATCTGTATGGAGTAGTAGATATGGATGTTAGGAGTGACTGGAATTGGGCTCATTTGGCATGGAGAACCAGAAAATAGAAGCCTGGCTCATAAGGGAAAAAGGAAAAATATGAATTATGAAAGGAATGGCTAAGACATCTTGTGTGTTTGGTGTCAGGAGTGATCTTTAGCCAAAGTCAGTGGTGCAACAGGTAGCACACTCACCTTTGGTGCTCTAAGACCAAAAGGTTGTAGGTTCTATTCCCAGTCCAGGTGATTGGATTACTGACACTGCATTGCAGCACTTGGGGGGGTGCTGCAGTCCAGAGTGTGTCCTTTGGATGAGATATTAAACTGAGGACTCTCTGCTTGCATTGGTGGTACCTTTCATTGATGTAAAAGATCCATGGCATCTATCAAAAAGAATAGGGGAAGTTTCCCAATGCCCTGGCCTTATTCCCCCAGTAGAAGAAGTGCACCTCAGGTCTCCTGTGAAAAGAGGCCAAAGAAAAATACAATCTCCAACACAAAGAGTTAACCAGACATAGGATTGTTTTCCTTATATAGGAAGTGGAAACTGTCCTCAGAATCACCATTCATGGTTTGCTGTCATTGGTGGGTACATCAATAGATAATCATGCATCAATATGGAATCCTAAAACTCTGTACATCAGGCTGTATTTAGCTGTGTTCATCTGGCATGACATTCTCTGTCCTGTTTAAAATAAGGCAAAGGGTCACAGTACAAAGAGGAGGAGGAGGTTCTGCCATTAACATCTGAAAGAATTTGTCAGGATGGCTGAGTGATCTAATGTGTCAGACTCAAGGATTAAATTCCTTCTATGGCTTATGGGAATTCTGGTCTCCGGATGGAAATGTGGGTTCAAATCCCACTTCTGACAGCTAAAAGATGACCTTTTATGCTGATGTACTATTGTTGGGGAGCCTAGGATTCACTCTGGTGATCTACAGTTTATGGTGAGGTTAATAAAGACAATTACAGATCATGCGAGGGATGAATCATTGGCTTTTAAGGGGACAGGGCATAAAGCATCTGCCATGACCCAGTTACAGCATCTGTATCATAGGTGAAAGGTTAGTAAGACCATTCAAGGTCATGTGAGGGATGAAGCACTGGCTGTTAAGGGGACAGGGTACAAAGCATCTACCATGTGCCAGTTACACCATCTGTATCCTATGTGAAAGTAGGCACATTATAGGCTGTCAAAGGCATTGGACAGGCTAGGAGTTGCTTGATGCTGCCAAGAGGAAGCAAAGAATTCAGAGTGATAGAACATGTGTGGGTGAATGGTGGCAGGAAGATGGACACAGGAAAATAATGAGAAGATCACAAGTTTATCAGAAGTGTAGTTATTGATCATGTTTCCTGTTTCTCTAGCATCACAACACACCATTGATGGAAGCTGTCTGTTTGAGAAAGATATGGAAGTTTTGTTTTTTGATATTTTATCAAGGTATCTTAAAACGTCTGCTTTGTCATTCATATCTGCTTCAGAAATTGTCAAGTAAGTAAACATTTATTTTGTGTGCTCAAGGAGAGTTTGACATTAATATATTTTTACCTTTGTGTGGACAAAGAGAGGTGGGCAATATACTTTTACAGAAATTTGAACATCATTGTCTTAAAGTCTTGAAGTCAAAAGTCCACATGGATAGAGAATAAAGTGATTTATATATGTTTATATATTGACTAATGCTACACTTTTTTCATGATTTTTCTTCTTTGGCTTAGTGGTGAGTTTTATGACCTGGCAGCCAGACATGGGGATATAGCCCTACATATTTGTTTACTGTAGCCAGATTTGGGGTTATAGCCCTACACATTTGTTTACTGTAGCCACACATGGGGATATAGCCCTGCACATTTGCTTACTATACCTAGATTTGGGGATATAGCCCTACACATTTGCTTACTTTAGCTAGACTTGGGGATACAGCCCTACACCTTTGTTTACTACAACCAGATTTGCGGTTATAGCCCTACAAATTGCTTACTGTAGCCAGACTTGGGGATATAGCCCTACACATTTGTTTACTATACCAAGATTTGGGGTTATAGCCCTACACATTTGCTTACTGTAGCCAGACTTGGGGATATAGCCCTACACATTTGCTTACTGTAGCCAGACTTGGGGATATAGCCCTACACATTTGCTTACTGTAGCCAGACCTGGGGATATAGCCCTACACATTTGTTTACTATAGCCAGATTTGTGGTTATAGCCCTACACATTTGCTTACTTTATCCAGACTTGGGGATATAGCTCTACACCTTTGTTTACTATAGCCATATTTGGGGTTATAGCCCTACACATTTGCTTACTATAGCTAGACTTGGGGATATAGCTGTACATATTTGCTTACTATAGCCAGATTTGGGGATATAGCCCTATACATTTGCTTACTGTAGCCAGACTTGGGGATATAGCCCTACACATTTGCTTACTGTAGCCAGACTTGGGGATATAGCCCTACACATTTGCTTACTGTAGCCAGACTTGGGGATATAGCCCTACACATTTGCTTATTGTAGCCAGACTTGGGGATATAGCCCTATACATTTGCTTATTTCATGTTGCTGCTAGTTTATTATATCCTAGAGGGCAGGGAAAAGGGAGTGCTTTTGACAGAAACCCAGAGTTAATGCCATAGGATAGGGTAGGGAAGGAGTCATCAAAAGTGACATGTTACATCAATAGCCATAGCCACAACTTGAAGTAGAGTACAAAAATGTGTAAATCCCAGGGAGGCAAACATAGCTTTCCTTGTCTTGTAGTGGTCACCTGGCTGTCTTTTTGCAGCACTGAGTCAACTCTAGCTGGATTAAGTGTTCAGGTAACTCAAAAATAGAAGAGGTGCCTTACTATGAGGAAGTTATCTAACATGTTCTCCTTAGATTAAACCCATGACTTGGCATCCCAAGCTTTCGATCATAACACATGAACCTTTTGAGGAAATGGAGACTTTTAGGCCTGTAGCTTATTCTCATGGCATTGCCCCCTTACAAGTCCAGAGTCTGAGATTTGATCCTGACCTCTGGTTGCTGTTTTTATAGAACCTGCATGTTCATACTGACTCTCTGTGGATTTCTTGCATGCATTGAATACCACTTAAGCCTGAATGGAGGGGAAGATTAAACATACACAATATAAGAACAAAATGAGATAGAACACAGATTTTAGAGAATATTAATAATATAAAATTACATTTCAGGGTTAATTACTTAGTAAAAGTGATGTGAGAACTGGCCATATCTCATTACTGTTAATATTTTAGGCTAACTGATTCCTGTATGATTTTCTAGATATTATCATGAGACATATCTGATGATGGAGAGAATGGGGCAGCTCCCAGTTTGTAGAAAAGGATATCTGCTGGGACTAAATAACAAGCAGCTGGAAAGTTACCTCCATGATTGTAGCCATTCAGGTAAGATAGTGATTTACGTTTCATTCTTTGATTCTTTTAGGTAGGAGTAGTAATACCTTTTACTTCCATATCTGTGAAGAGTTAAACTCTGGGATTAAGAAAAGAGTTAGCACTGTTGAAATGCTACACAACATGATTGCCTGTTTTTCTAAACTCTCATTTCATTGAATCAAAGTAATGTAGTTAGGTATTAATTTAAACTAAATGTCATTACACTTAGATGCAATGATATTTAGTGCAGGAGTGCATTTAACCCTGTTCTGTGAAACAATGAAAGTTTAGAAAAACATCTGATCATGTCTAATAGTGCTTCACCAGCTCAACCTCCTTTCTGAATTCCAGCGATAGGTTCAGAAGCGTTTTTAGTAGGTAAATGCATGTATCTGAAAGCCTGCTTAGTGATAATAGTATTATTGGCTGTTGTGGCAGGCCTTTTCAATTCAAACTGCATTTACACTTATGCTGGAGGTAGGATTAAAGGTAGGTGATACATGCAACCATGAAGAACATCAGTCCGTACTGCATCTCCTATACCAGGCCGAGTAGGGATTTCATACTTCTGGGCCATATTTTTGTGTTTCATAATCTCATTGCAGGATTGTAAGTGTATCAGTGGTTGAATACACTGCATTTCAACACACAAAAGGAACTGTATGTTTATTGTGCTGTAAGGGCTGTGCCTACAGAATCATAGCTTTGACTGTTTTCATGAAAATTTGCTGAGCTCATTACTTGATACCTTAGCAGTTTCAGACCAGAAATCAACTTCTCATCAGGCTTGACCCTGACGTCACTCAGTACTGGCTTCCCCACCAGCAAATTTAAATAAAGGTTGGAAGCAAATCAAGTATTTTTTGTTAGTTTAGCCCTTGACTTGGTTAAATCAGTCTTCTAATGTGAGGATTTGGAGAAATGAATGTATGGCTTTGAATATTAGATGAGGGAAGTCTGCTTACTCTAGTGACCTAATGAATGCAATCTCTTTATGTCAGTCTTTTCTAAGATTAGTTTTGTGTTCTGATGGCCCCCTGACATTAAACTTTTTATCTGAATGATCAGAGACGTAAATCTTTAATATTTTCACTGCTGATGGTAAGAGTGGTAAAACATTTAGGTAAATGTCTGTTTAAGTGCATTAGCAGTAAGTAAAAATAAATAGAAAAGGAAAAAATGCAAACTTCACATTTTCATTGTTACACTTCTTTCTTTAAACAGCTGTTTATGGCAAGAATGACTTTTTGGTACCAGCCAGCCCTTCTTCAACATCATCTAAGCAGAATGGTAAATGTCGTGCCAGCCCTTCTAAACCATCACCCAAGCAGAAGGCTAAATGTCGTGCCAGCCCTTCTTCACCATCACCTAAGCAGAAGGCTAAATGCCGTAAATGTCGTAAGGTAACAGGTGAGGTCACACTTGGAAAACAGAGGAAGAGTTTATTGCATAGCATAGATGTGGCTTTAAATATATTATAATGCTAGAGTACACTTAGGCAGAATATCATGCAATGATGTGCTACTTTTTCAGTTGCTGCCATGTCAGTACAGAGAATGGTTACTAACCTACTGTTTTCTGAATATTTACTTTTGCCATCAGACAAGTAAACACCTATGAGAAGAAATTGAATCAATTAACATACAGACAGAACATGATGTCAAGTAGGATCATTGTTTTTATACAGAACTTTATCGCTCTAATTCTTCAGTGAGAATTTGGCCAGTCTGCAGCTCTGACATTTACACCGTTGAGAGGATCTGGATTTAAACATGCAACAATCATTTGTAAAATTACCACTAAACCTCCAGGAGCAATTTTGATGAAAATTGAGCATGTTTTGCAACATAACAAGTACAACAAAATGACGAAATAAAATTGGCTAACCAAAGAAATTACATTTTTTTCACCACTACATCATTCCATGCTTTTGAATGCCATTATGGAAAAACTTTGACAAAGCAGCAAGCAACTTTTCAACAGTACCAACCAAAACAGCACAATTTGGATGAGAAGACCTGCAGTTCTTTAAAGTAAAATTGAAAATCCTAGACTTTTCATATTTTCCACCATTCCTTTCTGAGATTTGTTTATTATGGCACCCATTCTTTTCACTGAATGCACCATCAGTTTTGGGATTGAAAAGTAGGTAACAGAACATTGAAAGTTGATGGTACAGAAGTTCAAACTATATAGCAATGCTTCAAGTTTAAAGATCATGTGTGTTCATTTTCAGTGCTTTTGAGCTTTATACAGTGCTCCAAATCACATTCTACTCAGTTTTCCTCCAGTGAAAAGCTCAATTTTCTCCACCTTTTATTTTCATTTTAATTTATTTTCCTCAGTGAAAGTCTGCTCCCCACAAGGCCCCTGATGGCACCACTTTCTAATTTCCCATCTTTACACCCATTGCATTGATGACATGAAGTCAAGTGTAGGCCCCATTCTGTTCCCCAGTGACATGAAGAAGCCAGACAAAGAGTCTTCTATTTTTCCAACATGCTTTATCTATTTATAAAATGTTTTAAAAGGATGCTAAGGAAACAACTTCTGTCAGTTGAAGAAAATAAGTGAATAAATTGTTCAGTACAACAGTAATGTAATTAATGTAGAAGTCCATACTTCTCAAGCTCTTAGCACAAGAATTCTGGGCAAAACCCAAAATAATTTGGGAGCAAAGTCCTAAAACCATGGACTGTTTTTAAATATTGCAAGATCTTAGAAACATCCTATAGTGACAGATTTTGGTTTAGCATGAGTTTACTGAATTAATTTGTTATTTTAAATAAGCCTTTCCCTTTATTTATTTATTGTTTTTTGTTTACTAGTTCAGTGGAGGCCCGATGAGAAAAGCTCCACATAAGATGCATTTTTACAGTGAAAAACAGGAACATATTAAACATTTAAGCATTCATTTGCACATGATATTAAGACATAAATAGTAAAAGCATTTATCATATACATTAGAAGTTATATTTTCGACATAAGTCAGAGATGTGCTATGATATGATAGCTGGAGACATAAGAGATATCTTCTAGGTAAATGTCCATATTTTTGTCTGATAATTTGGTCTTTTCTGATACCACTCCACTGCCCTTTATTTTGCACAACATCATTGATTTTGCCTCCTATTTTTGGTCTATTTATTGTAATTTTTTATTTTATTTTTGATGCTAAATCACTCATAAGGTAGACAACTATTTCTGATGCAAATTGACAAAAGAATACTATACACCATACTTTGTGCGAAGGTTAGTCAGTCAATACTGTCAGACATTAGAGTTTCATATTTCCTACTGTTCAGAAAAATGCATGTTGATGAAACACCAGTTGTTCTATTATCTTCTTGATATTTATTTATTTATTGACATTTGTTTTCTGGGAAAGTCTGACTGGGTCCAAAAGTACCAATTTTCAGCTGAGGGCCAGGGAGAAAAGCTCCAATAATCAGTAAATAAAATAAACAGAGTATTTAAACATTTACATTAAACAGTGGCTGTTTAGCATGACTTTCAACAAAACATTATACATCAAGATAGACCTTTGGGGGGTGAATGAAGCAGAATCAGATTGGTAGTAGTAAGTACTGAGGTTATATTGCAGGCAAAATGAAGAATAGAAGAGGAAAGTAAAAAGATAAGGAAAACTGAGAGAAGGACAGTAATATTAAAAGGGGGTAAGTGGATATGAACAGTATCCGTAGGTAAAGTCAGGGTAGGAAAAGGGATAGAAATGCAGAAGAGCAGCAAGGAAATGGGAAAAATAGAACAGCAGGAAGAAGAAGTAGAATGTAGGTGTTAGGAGGATGAGGGAGCGAGATCTGGAGCAGATGTTAGGAGCAGAGGGAGGGTAAATAAGTACAGTTTCATCCAGGATTAGAGCTGGAGAAGATCCATGGATAGGAATTCTGTTAAAGGTTGGGAGGTTAGGGTTTGCTGTCATGGTTAAAGGTAGGAAAGTCCAGACTTTTGTAACAGGATAAGAGTATAAGCTTTGTCCATCTAATTTATTAGGTTTATGCAAAGAGAGTTGTTTGTCTTCTAATCTGGGTATCTTTTGTGTAGGTAATTGTGAAATGCAGAGTAAAAGGACAGACAGGCTTCACATTTTTGAATGATTTTGTGGGCAGTTTTAAGTTGTAGGTAGCTGAGGTGATGTGGAAGTTCAAACCACTTAAGAGAGTGCAGAGCTGTACATTGATGGGTACGATATGTTGCACTAATTGCAAATTTGGTAATTTTATTATAACATATTTCAAACTTTGTTTTTAGTGAGGTTTGTATATTGGTAAGGATAGTAGATTCTGATAGAAGTGAGGGTAATAGATAGGTGATAGTGAGGATGGATTTGGTGGATATGTTTAGAAACTGCTTATGCCTATAAAGAATCATTCATTTCTTATGAGTTTTTTTGATACTGTCATGGATACAAAGTTCACATTTAATGTTTTCATCTACTGTCATACCTAATAGTTTGGTATGAAGAACTACTTCAATTACTGTGTTATTTTGGGCAGAATCTTTCATTACATTTTAATTAGACAAGGTGTTTTGGTGGTGAAGAAGAGGTGCTTGGTTTTCTTGGGTGTAAGTAACAACTGGGCATTACTAAGTCAGGTCTCAATAGAAATTAAAACCTTTTTAAGTTATTTGTTGAAGGTGTGTCAGACTGTGCTAGAAGAGCAGATAACAGTTGACTTGTGCATATTATATTAGGGACCCTTGAAAGTGTGAAAGTTATTTAGAAAAACATTAAAAAGGAATGGACCAAGAACTGGGCCTTGAGGAACTCTAGATCTGAAGTTATTGTTTTCATTTGTTCTTCAATCTGTGACCCTCGACTCTCCCTTCTTGGGAGTCCACTCCCTCCTCAGCAGAGTTTGTGCCTGAGTCATCCCTCCTGTCACCTCCTGGACAGCCTGCCCAGAAGAGCTTCCAGGTCACTTCCCATTTGGAACACCCTGAGTCTTCCAATACCTCCCTGGAGCACCCCACTGAGGAGGTCCCTCCCAAGGGTAAGTGCAAGAGGAAGCACTTAGATTCCCCCCTGGAATCTCTCACAGGGGACACCGATTTGGATGAAGGGGAAGGGTCCCCAAGATCCCCACCTGAGGACGTCTCCTTTGGAGACACCACGGAAATCCTGTGCCAGAAAGGTGGAGGGTCTGCCCAGAACCCTAACCCTGAAGAATCGGTGTTCCTGGAAGCCTTCGGGTCAGGCCCATCTACATCTTGGGTGTCCCCCCTGTGGACCCCTTATTGATCTGATCTCCTGCAGGGCATGGAAGAAGCCAGACACAGTAGAACCTATTCCAAAACACCCAGATAAAGTCCTTAGTGCCTGTCTGATAGGCCTCATTGGATTAAAGGTGTCCTGGTCGATGCCATGGTGGTTGCAGCAGCCACCAAAAAGGAGCTGGCCTGGGAAAGCTCCTCTGTCCATCCCCCTAACAGGGAGTCCAGGGCAGTGGCCAGGTATGGTAAGTGGGTGTACTCATCAGACACCTTTACACTGCAAATGCTGAACTACCTGGCACATGTGACCAGACTGCAGAGAGACCTAGTTAAGGAAATCTCCAGTTCTGCCCCAGGGTCCATGTCTGTAGAGGAACAGAAGACTTTTTCCTAAGAATGGCCACCCTCCATTCCATAACTAATATATCCATGAGACTGATCTCGCATGCAGCAGAAGGTACCTCATGGAGGGCCATTTCTGGCATTGCTATATGGCATCATGCCTGGATGTGGCTTTAGATTTCACAGAACCTATCAAGGCATCATTCACTAATGCTCCTTTCAACAGATCATCTTTTTTTGGTCCTACGGTAAGAGACACATGCTCCCAGAATGAGAAACTGCAGTTGGAATCCATTTTGCCACACCTCAGAGCCACTTCTTCTGGAACCAACGTGGTAACAAAAATTTGTGGTTTCAAATATCTCAAGGTCCTTTTCAGGCATCACAGGGAGACTTTTCCTCCAGAGACAGAGGTGGAAATGGTGCCAATGGCAGAAACTGCCCTCGTGGCAGAGGGGGTCCGATGAACCAGGGGTCTCGAGATACCTTCTTGGCAGGCCCAATGAGTGATCCTGAAGGATTGCCTGACTGCTCTGCTCTGGAGGCAGTCAAGGGACACTTGTCTCTACACAAAACAGCCTCAAAAGCCATCACAAATGACTGTTGGGTGTTAGACATCCTATCCAGAGGTTATGCCATACCCATGTTCCAAAGCCCCACTCCAATCAAGAACATCCCCGATGTTCTGCCCAATCAGAGGGAGGCTGCAGCATCAGAAATTTCAAAGCTGCTCACAAAAAGAGTCATCTGGACTGTCCCCCAAGACTAGCTGGGATCAGGCTTCTAGTCCAGATTCTTTTTAGTGACCAAGAAAACAGGGGACCTCAGACCTATTTTGGATCTCACAACCTTAAACAAATCAGTTGCCTATTCAAAGTTCCAAATGGTCACAATTCAGTCCATTCTGCCCTTCCTGCAAAAAGATGACTGGATGTGCTCAGTAGACCTTCAGGATGCATACTATCACATCAAAATGAACAGGCACTTCAGAAGGTTTCTATGCTTCTGGCTGGGAGACAATCATTACCAGTTCAGAGTACTCCCCTTTGATCTCACCACAACCCCCAGGGTGTTCACCAAATGCATGGCAGTAATGGCAGCTCACTTGAGACTGCAAGGATTCTGTGTGTTTCCCTATCTGGATGATTGGCTCCTCTGTGCTCCCACCAGGCATCGACTCCTCCAGGCCAGTGACTACCTCTTCCATCTAGCCTCAACCTTGGACATCTCCATCAGTCTACAAAAGTTGCATCTCCATCCTGTCCAGGTAATAGATTTCATTGTAGCACATCTGGACACAATGAATTGCTTAGCTCTTCTCCCTCCGGACAGGGTCTCCAATCTCTGACTCCATGTCAAGCAAATTCTAGAAATCCATGGCTGCTTCCATAACTCTTGTTCCTACAGCACATCTCCATATGACACTACTTTAATGGACTCTAGCAGTCTAATGGTCTCTTTATGTTATCCTCTAAATCATCTGATCAGACTATCTTGAGTGTGCAAGAAATCTCTTCTTTGGTGGCTTGAATCACAGGTTCTTGAACAAGGTTGTCCCTTCCTCCTCCCTTCCCCAAAAGCTACAGTGACCATGGACACATCCCGGCTCTGGTGCAATACCTGGGTCAGACAGTCCAAGGCACGTTGTCCCAATTAGAGACCAATTTGCATATAAACTTCCTGGAAATGAGAGTGGTGCTGCTAGCATTGCAACTGCTTCAAACCTCTCTTCCCACAGGAACCATTGTAATTCAAACAGACAATATATCAGTTGTTTGGTACATCAACAAGCAGGGAGGAACCAAGTCTTACCCCTTATGTCAAGAGGCCATAAGGTTGTGGCAATGGGCAATCTCTTCCAAATGCTTTCTAGTGGCAACACACATTCTGAGGAAGACAAACATTCTAGCAGACAGGCTCAGCAGGACCATTCTGATGCCTCACGAATTGTTTCTAAACCCTTCAGTGGCAAACATGATCTTCCAGAAATGGGATGATCCTTACTGTGATCTCTTTGCATCTCCTTCCAACACCAAATGCAGCAAGTTTTTTGCCCTGATCCTGCCTCAGGGACAGTCACCGAGAGATGCTCTAGTCCATGCTTGCCCCCAGTCTGCTTTATGTTTACTCTCCTCTACCTCTCATTCTCAAATTCCTCAAAATGTTCAGAGTCTGAAGTGCAAAGTTATCCCCATTGCTCCCTTTTGGCCTCAACAAGATTGGTTTCCCTTCCTTTGGTCTTACCTGATTCATCTACCATGGACACTGGATCCCATTCCAGACCTTCTGTCCCATCCTTCGGGATGCCCTCATCTAGATCTATCCAGCCTGAAACTGACCACTTGGTTGCTCCAATTCCTGTGATGGCTAGAAATCCCAGGCTCTCTTCCTCAGTTAGAAAAATTTGGTTGCAGCGCATAAAGCCTCCACCAGAAAAATATATAACAGCAAGTGGAAGTGGTTTTCCATTTGGGCTCACCAGCATCAGCTGGATTCCTTTAAGGCTCCCATTCCTGCTATTTTGGAATTTTTAGCTTCAATTTTTCACAAAGGAGCCAGTTTTTCTACTGTCAAAGTGCAATTAGCAGCCATTTCCAATTTTCATATTGGAGAAAATTCATCATCTTTCACCTCTTCTAAGTTGTGCAAGGCCTTTCTAAAGGGCGCTTTCTTTCTTTGCCTACCTACTAAGGATCCCACTCCTCCTGAGGACCTCACAATGGTTTTGCAAGCTTTGCTTGCACCTCCTTTTGAACCAGCAGCAAAAGTTGATTTGAAGTTCTTGTCATGAAAGACTGCCTTCTTAGTTGCAATCACTTTGGCTAAAAGAGTGTCTGATCCACAAGCTTTATCTATTAAGCCACCTTATTTGGTCTTCCACAAGGACAGAGTTTCTTTGCATACCAATCCTTCTTTCCTGCCAAATGTTGCATCTGAGTCTAACATCAATTAGGTTATCAGTCTCCCATTTTTCTTCCCCATTTTAAAACAAAGGGAAATGTCAACTCCACATGCTAGATGTACATAGACAATTGCATTTTTATTTGGACAGAACTAAACATTTCAGGAAGTCTGACCAGCTCTTTGTATCCTTTTCAAAGCTAATTTGGGGAAACCAATTTCCAAGGTGACTCTGGATAATTGGCTTACAAGCTGGATTTCACTTTTGTTCCATTAAAGGAATACCCTTGCCTGTGCTGATCAAGGCTCATTCTACCAGGTATGTGTCCACTTCTGCTGCCTTTTGGTCTAGAGTTCCCATTAATGATATCTGGTCAGCAGCTACTTGGTCTAATTCCCATACCTTTATATCTCATTACAAATTGGACATTTTTTCCAGGAACAGGGCCTCCTTTGTTTCTGCTGTGCTCCAGAATATCCTTCCATGAGGGCCTTCCAAGAATTCTGTAGCTGGGGACTCTTATCTCACAAGTTGAAGAACAAATGAAAACAACAACTTCAGATAAAGAAGTTATGTACTTACCATAACATTCCATCTGAGTTGTTGGTTTCATTTGTCTTCAACCTTCCCTCCCTCCATCCCCTTCCAATGATTTTAGACCTGATGGATATGGATGTAGATATCCCTTTATTTGTTTGAGCTCCTGAAGTGCTCTTTTCTCTGCAATTTAAGTGCATATATTTAAATCCTTTGTGTAAACTCTAGATAGCTTGTTAGCAGCAAACTCAATCTGAGGTGATGAACTAAGAGCAGGGCATTATGGGTAAGGGAGGAGCTCAGATTTTGGATCCTAGAGCTGTAGTATTCAGCCAAGTTGGATCTGATGTCAGATCCGAACCCACATTTTTAAGTGCTTTTCTTTTTTTCTCTCTCCTGATTGGAGACTCTTTCTCCTATCACCCTACCCATCATCAAAATCTGTTTTATTTTTCTTTTCTTTTTTTCTGGTCTGATTATTTTCTTTTTCTTTCTAGTTCCAGTACTCTTCCCCCTTAAAAAAAACTTTTTTATTTCTGAACATCATGACAGAAAATCCAGCGGGCTTTCAAAAGTGTGTTATGTGTGGGCACAAAATCCCACTCTCGGATGCCCACATAAAATGTGTAGTGTGCTAAGGGCCTTCTCACTTAGATTGCATCTGTTCTAGCTGCACTGGTCTTAACCATCACACTGTTGTTGATAGCAGGAATAAACTTATTCTAAAAGACCTCTTACCATCAGTTTCTTCTTCCTCTCTGTCTCCATCTACATCAGGGACTCTTCCAAGAAATACAAGGAGAAGAAATGGTCCCCAAACAGAACTACATCTGTTTGTTGAACCACCTCAAAAAACCAAGTCATCAGATCCAAAGGATTCAGGTCCAACCACCTACAAGGGCTTGCCTCAGCTCCGGTCTCCAAGGATGTCCTTCTATTCCTATGTTGCAGTATTCATAACATGAGGGAGATCTCTGCCTATGCAACCCAAACTTCCATCCAGTATACCAAAGACTTAAGCTACTGCAAGGGACATGCAACATTGCACATAGAACAGCCAACATTAGCCATAAAAGTGACATCTGCACATACCATCCTCAGAACTTCTCTGCCCCCAATCTGAACAACAGCTTCTACAGTTTGTCTGATTGCTGAAAGTTTTCTTCAGTTCAGATAAGTGCCCCATTGGGGAAAACCTTTATTAAACTTTTGCTACTGCATGCTTGTTAGAGCTTACTGTCATCCAGGAAGGGCAAGTGCCACTGTGTAAGACAGTTTCCTCACATGACAACCACGACCAGTGTATTTTCTGTTTGGGTTCTGATCATGACTACAAGGCCTATGCCATCTGTCAGGCATTCATCCCTAAAAATCTTTGCAGTCATCTGTCTGCCCTTAATATATTTCTTGAAAATCAGAGACTTAAAAAACTAGCTCTAGGTATGGAAAGTACTCCAGATCTGTCAGGTGAGCCTCCAAAGAAAAAGGTGAAAAACATAAGGCCTGAATCATCAGCTGTATCTCTGATCCTGGACATCCTCCTCGAGGCCAGTGAAGGCCTGGAGGTAGGTATGGTGTCTGGTCCTCCTCCTTTGGTGGGTACTGATGTACAAGCCACTAGGGAGGGTTCCTTCAGCATGTCCACAGAGGTAATGCAGACATCAGTTACAGATGGTAAGGGGGAACCATGACTCACTCCTTCTAATACTCCTCATAGTACATCTCCTACCCCTTCCATTGAGGTTTTGTTAACATTGGGTCCAGAGCCTAGGCCTACATTGGCCCTTCCATCCCAGCCTAGGGTAGGCCTTCCTCTAAAGAAGAAACACAAACAGAAACATGTGTCCCCATTCAGGAGCCTTCCCCAAATTGGCAATCCTTTTCCCAAGGGATATTGAATACTTTACTGGCACTCTGGATTCCCACTTTGCAACCACCTACTCCAGCATCTCCTATCTCCCTTCCAACCAGGAGTACATTTGCTGAACAAGAGGCTTCAGAAGAGGATGAATCATCTTCAGATGAGTCCCTGGTCTACTTCACCCAAATTGACTCTCCTTTGGGTTATGCCTCTCCTGAAGTTGATTCCAATGGTGGAGATTCTCCTGAGGAGGATATAACATTTGGAGAAACTATATCCAGAACGAGGGAATTTTTTTCAAGTGTGAAAGTTTCCAGTTTTAAGAAGTACAAAAGATTTACTATGACCTCTTACAAATAGATTCTCCTGCTCCTTAAGCCATTCAACTAGTTTTGCCTGTTTTTCAAGATGCCTTTCTTGCAGCATCAAAAAACCCTAACTCACAACCCCCTGCTCCTAAAAGGCCAGATAGGTTCTATAAACTCCCTGAAGACTGCAGCTACCTGTACAAATGTCCCCTTGTAGATCCAGCTGTGATCTCTTTCTCTGCTGATAAACCCACTAAATTACTGCTCTCCACCAATCTCCTGCCCACAGATAAAGACAGTAAAATGATGGAGAGAATTGGGAAAACATGTCTACACCTCTTCTGTTCTGCTTTTAGAGCCATTAATTATCAGACACACATCTAAGTATGTTCTGGCCCTACTTTCACAGGCCTCTAAGTTGCTGACAGATCTCCCAGACTCTGCAGCAAAATCCCAGCTTTCTTCCCTCTTGGCAGTTTCCTCCCAGCTTACCAGCCATTCCATTAAATCCAGTTATGATGTGGCTGAAGTGTCTGCAAGACCATCAGCTTCTGCTTCTGTCCTCAGGAGATACTCCTGGTTGAACTATTCCATTAAATGAAGTGTCTGCAAGATCAGAAGCTTCTGTCCTCAGGAGATACTCCTGGTTGAGATTACAGCCTTTGCCTGAGGACTTCAAGGCAAAACTAATGGATGCACCACTGGACAACACTGCCCTATTTGGTTCTAATGCTGCAGCCCAGTTCAAATCCCTTCAAGAAAAAGGAAAATAACTTCAGGAACTTAAACATATTTTTGTTTCCCCAGTTCCTAAATACCATAGGAACTACCCTTCTAAGCCTAATTTTTAAGGAAGAAAACCCGTGCACCTTCCCAACAACACAAGAAGGGCACACACAAGCAGACACCTCCTAGGTTTCAGCCATCCTCAGCTCAAATTGCCCCCTTTCCAGACAATCCAGGTAGTCTGTGACTACCTGGCAACCTTTTCAGAAATTTGTCCCTTTCTCATTTCCTTTCAAAATAGACAAGCATTACCACAGACAAATGAGTCATGTCTATTATCCAAGCAGGTTATTACATGACTTGGAAATCCTCTCCACCCTTCACGGGGATTCCACAACCCCCAAGGACCAGATCCACCTTTTTCCTCAGATCATTCAAGACTTGACAACACAAGGAACCATATAGGATGACCCCTTCTTGGAAAGAGGAAAAGGTTTCTACTCCAGGATGGTCTTAGTTTCCAAGAAAAATGGTCCTTGGAGACCAATTTTAGACTTATCCCAACTCAGTCTGTTCCTTTGGGTCCCCACCTTCAGGATGCTCACCCTGCAAACTCTGTTTCCACTTCTGCTAACTCAAGCTTAGCTGGTTTCCTTGGACATAAAGGATGAATACCTTCACATTCCCATCCATCCTCTGTTCAGGAAATTCTTACATTTTTCTGTTGCTTCCTCTTATTTTCAGTTCTGTGCTTTTTCTTTGGACTCTCTATGGCTCCAAGAGTATTCTCAAAAGCTCCTGTCATTACCTTTTGCAGATTCCATGGAATTCTCATTTATCTTTACCTGGATGACCTGCTCATTCAAGCAGAACACCCAGACACTTTGCAACAGAACCTTCAAACTACCATCTCTTTGCTCCTCAGTCTCAGATTCACCATAAATTACAGCAAGTCTTCTCTTTCTCTCTCTCAGTACCAGGTTTTCCTAGGTTGCAGGATAAGGACAGACCTTGGATGGCATTTCTGGCTTTGCAGAAGGTGCATTCTCTGTTGACTTACTTCCATCATTTGCTTCCTCTGTCCTCTCTAACTGCCAGGGAATTGCTCAGGATGCTAGGGTTCATGGCTTTGGTTATACCAATGCTGCCCCTAACCAGACTCCACATGCGAAAACTCCAGTGGTACCTGAAATCACTCTGGTGTATTTCTGTTCCCCATCCAGTCATCCAGGTTGCACTTAAAAATGATTAATGAGGTACTCTGCTTGATGTGGAGAGGGAATCTATTCCACAAAAGGGTAGTCCTGCAGGAGGCCAGGAAACCTAATACTAGGAGATCCTACTTATCCAAATGGAACAGCTTCTCCATCTGGTGTCTTAAGAGATTAGATCCATTTTCTGTGGATATCCTCCTAGTCCTTTCTTACTTGTGTGAGCTGCTCAAGGCTGGACTGGCTTATTCTTCAGTTAAAGCCCATCTGTCAGCCATTTCTGCATGTCTGCCTTTGTCTCCCCCCTTAGCTTCTAAATTAGAGTTTAAACTTTTCTTAAAAGGTGTCCTTCATATCAGACCTCCCAGGAAACCTGTTCTTCCTCCCTGGGACCTTAATTTTGTTTTGAAAAAAACTGATCCAAACTCCATTTGAGCCTGCTGTCTCAGCCTCCTTAAAATTCTGCACTTGGAAGACTGTTCTACTGGTAGCCATTACTTCTGCTAGGCGAGTTTCAGAACTCCAAACTTTAATAGCTTCACAACCATTTCTGATTTTCCACAAGGATAAGGTATCCCTTCGTGCCAACCCTTCCTTCATGTCTAAAGTGGTTAATGACTTGTCCCTTAATCAATCTATTCATTTACCTACCTTTTTCCCTTCTCCTCAAAACTCCAGTGAAAGGGTGTCGCACACTTTGGATGTACACAGACAATTCAGATTTCACTTGGATAAGACCAAATCCATTAGAAAATCTGAGCAACTGTTTGTTTCCTTTTGCCCCAGGGTGCTGGGAAAACCTGTCTCTAAACAGACTATTTCTTCTTAGATCTCTAGGGAAATTTCCTTTTGCTATGTCTGTCAGGAGAAAACACTTTCATCCTCTGTTAAGACCCACTCCACTAGAGTGGTGGCTTCCTCTGGAGCCTTCTTTAAAGGCCTGGACACTGCTTCTATCCTGGAAGCAGCCACTTGGTCCTCTGTCCATGCATTTACAGAACACTACAAGTTGGACTCTATCTCCAGATCCAAAGCAGGATTTGTAGGGCAATTCTGCATGGCTTTATAGAGACTTCTTTTGCTCCTACCTCCCTTTCTCACTCATGTGCTTTGGTATTCTCCCTCATGTTATGAATACTGCAACATAGGAATAGAAGGACATAGAATAGTTGTGTAAAATCTTACCATAACCATACATGTCCTTCTCTTCCATGTTGCAGTATTCTATCCCAACCTCCATCCCCCTTGGCTCATGCTCTTCTTTGGATATTTTTTATAGCCTCTTATCCTTGGACTGGTGTTCTGACTGGGGCATTCAGTTCTGAGGGTGGTACATGCAGATGTCACTTTTATGGCCGACATTGGCTGATCTATGTGCAGCTTTGGATGCACCTTGCAGTAGCTTAAGTCTTTGGTATACTGGCCAGATGTTTGGGTCGCCTAGGTGGAGATCTCCCTCTCTCCTCTCTCCAGCTCCTTTCATGCCTTGCAGGAGATCAGATCAGTAAGGGGGTCTGCTTGGGGGAACAACCAAGATGTAGATGAGCTTGACCCGAAGGCTTCCAGGAACACTGATTCTTCAGGGTTGGGGTTCTGGGCAGACCCCCCACCTCTCTAATGCAGGATCTCCATGATGTCTCCAAGGAGACATCCTCAGGTGGGGATCTTGGGGACCCTTCCCCTCCATCTAAGTCAACGCCCTCTGTGTGAGATTCCAGGGGGGAATCTAAGTGCCTCCTTCTGCACTTATGCTTGAGAGGGACCTCCTCAGTGGGGTACTCTAGGGAGGTATTGGAAGACTCAGGATGTTCCAAATGGGAAGTGACCTGGAAGCTCTTCTGAGCAGGCTGTCCAGGAGGTGACAGGAGGGATGACTCAGGCACAAACTCTGCTGAGAAGGGAATGGGGTCTGAAGAAGGGAGAGTCAAGGCTCACAGGTTGAAGACAAATGTAACCAACAACTCAGATGGAGCGTTATGGTAAGTACATAACTTCTTTTTTTATTAGGTAGATAAGGATAGAGTGAACCTTGCCATTTTACAGATTGCTGTCTGTTTGATAGGTTGCTAGTGAACAGTACACCATCCCAGCAATATTTGTGGTTTTGCTCAGAATTCTTGTGTTAACAAGGGTAACGATTATGCAATCTGCATGAATTATTTTGTGTAACAAACAAGCATCTTCCTCACATCTGACTATTCAGACATTGTGCCTTATTGCAAGCATTTATGTGGAATCAGTAGCCCCCAGGATGTTTTGTGCAGTACAGCTGCTCTTCATAAAAGACCTTCATACCAGTGTTTATAACATTAAAGCTGCACTTCTTGCTAGAGTTTTGCCAGTAACTCTTTTTTGTAATGTTGATAATTCTCGCTCTTTTCATTTTCCCCTTTTCACACCAGTCAGTTTATCAGCTTGTGCTGTATAGCTGTTTTCCAGCAGTAAAAAGGTAGTGCTCTCACCAGAACATCTTCCTCTCACAATGATGATATCCATCAAGCATTACCTAACAAGTATTCCATTTCACATGAATTCACTCCATGCATTAAAAATCCATGTTCTCTACAAATGACATATGTTAGCAGTATTTTGACCCTGTAACCTCTTTCAGTCTTCTGAATGGCTTATTAAACATGTCTCACTTGACTGCAGAATCAACAATACATTTCTCGTTTGCTGCATGACAGTCTTAACTATATAGCCTGTACTTAAGAAGGAATATGTACAAACAAACCACAGACTGCACATGGTCCAGGGAGGTAGTGTGTGTGTTTGTACGTGACTATACCTACCAATGGATTTTGAAATGACACCACCATTCCTTATCACTTCCAAGGAAGCTCCTGTGTCCTCTTATTCCACATACAGCTCATTCTCATCTGCAGATACAAAATATTCTTTAATTCCCAGTTCTAATCCTTTTATGTCTGAAAATGAAGCAAACCATCTCATTTTTCAATTGTTGGAGCTGCAGACTGGCCATGGAAATACATCAAAGACTTACATTTGATTGAAAGGCATTGGACAGGACTGAACTGTTTCCATCTAAAACAGGAATGCATCTGAGAAAGAGCCAAGGACTTTTTCAGCAAAAAAGTGCAGACTTTTACCAAAGAGACTATTTGTGAGGCTGTACAACTATCCTGATTGTGACATTATATCAACATTCATCACCTATAGGAACAGACAGTGCTGTTATACCTGATGTAGTCTAAAGTTCTGGATTTACACATTCCACCTGTTATGACACCATGATACTTCTAAATACATCTGTATCTGTCTGTAAGTAATGTAACACCTCATAATACTTTGTAAATAGTTCTTTTTTTTCTTTTTTTTTAATGTTTTAAAAATAGTTCTTGGTTGGGAAATAAAATAACCTAAAACATAAATATGAAGTGACTAGAGTTTTTATTAAAAAGGTGTCTAAATGTAATGATTGTTACATGCTATAGTAGCAGAATCTGAGTGATATTGCTGCTAATCCAGTTATGGGAAATTCTTACTGCATATCATTTAGTGAATTATTGTCTCTGTCTATATATAGATAGGTAGATATAGTTTTATATATATATATATATATATATATATATATATATATATATATATATATATGCATATGTAGTGTTATAAATCTCTCTCTCCCTCTCTATATGTACACCCCCCCACACACACAGATGTTAAATTAATAAAGAATGACATTTAAATGGAATGAATATTACATGGTACAGCAATAAACACTAAGCAATATTGCTACTTTAGATTTTCTGCAAATTCTTATTAACTATCATTTAGTTAATTGTATCCATGTATGTACCCCTCCCACACCCACCTATAGATATGCATATGTTTACATTCATATGAGAGACACACACCCATACACGCACTCATATGCAAATACATAATGCTCGAGTGTATGCAGGATGTCATTTGCTGCTCTTTGAAACAAGGATAACAGTTTGCTCACCTACTGCTTCTCAGATGTCTGTGTTATGTTTGCCATCAAGTAAGTAAATGTAAGGTGAAAGTTAATCCATAGGATTACGAACAATAGTGAGATGTCATATATATCTATACACACACACACACACAATGTCTCTGAAGGTAAAACTCTGTACAAACACTCATAATAACAAACTGATTGTAAGAAACACACATGCTACACCCACCCGACACGTAGATCTACTTATGCTAAAGCACTTAAATGCAATCTTCCCAAGCCTCAAAGACCTCCCAGATATTCCACTTGCAAAAATTATCCTCAACAAAC
Source organism: Protopterus annectens (assembly GCF_019279795.1). NCBI lineage: Eukaryota > Metazoa > Chordata > Ceratodontiformes > Protopteridae > Protopterus > Protopterus annectens. The sequence continues at coordinate 1,196,081,462 of NC_056747.1, read as the reverse complement.
CTGAAAGCACTCAACAGAAACATCAACTAACAGGCCTCATCCAGCCACATACTGTAGATCCACAACTACTAAGTTCATAAGGTAAACCAATAAACTACCTGGGGCTTTAGACATAGGGGGCTGGATTGTATGGCACACTGATGCCCTACACACCAGGCTAAACAAGGAGAAAATAATGGTCATTTGCCTATCAGGGGCCAGGATCTGCCAAGTCATGCATGTACTCAAGTAATTGCATCACAAGTACCAGTATGATTCAGTCACAGGACATGTAGGTGTAAATCACCTGAGATATTCCTCCCTAGACTGTATGAAGAGAGACATTATGGACCTTCAGACTGCGTCTCACTTTGGCATGTGCCTGACATTGAGCAGAGTTCTATTTTCACCAAGGATGATGCCACATTGTGAACAGAAGATGATTGCCTTTAATAATTGTTTTAGTTTTTGTTGTCATTCTAGGGGGTAATGCAATATGTGTCCGTTTGGGATGGCACGGTTAACAAATGGTCTCTCTCTACTTGTCCCCTCTAGGCTTTGGAATATTGGCTAAAATATTGTCCTCCCCTTAGAGCCTTTTTTAGGCAGTTTTGTTGGACAAAAGTGACAAACTTTGTTTTTCACTGAAGACAGTGTTTTTTTCTGTGGTGCACCTCCCATTACCATACAGTAGTTTTTGATTTTCTTGTTGGTTTTTATTACTGCATCCACTTTGATCTTTTTTTTAGGCAATGCCAAACTGACAAACCTTCCAAAATAGCAAAATCTACCCAAGGAAACCTACAGGTGCAAGAAGCTCCACTCCCTCCAAGCTCTCCTCAACCTGAAGAATGTGGACATCTGTGGACTTACCAAGACATGGTTTAAAGCCACAAAGAGAACTCTTCCACGTATTTAGACCAGCAATTGCACAAATAGGGACTAAAGGTGGAGGTGACTGAATCTATATCAATAACAAGCATACCTGTAGGTTGGTTAAACAGGATGACGTATTGGAGTTCCACCATGTCCAGATTATTATAGACAAAGTCTCATACCATATCCTAGCAAACTACAGCTCATCCTCTATGTCCCATGAAACCTATAGCTCACACTTAGATTTACTGGAGACACTCACCATTCAACCAAATACCATACTCATGCAGGACTTTAATTATACCTCTATGAACTGTGAATCCTACATGACCCCAAATCTGTAGGCACAGAGATTCCTAGACTTTGTAATCACAAACACCCTTGAGCAGTTAGTGCATACACCTACTAGAGGTACAAGCAAATTGGACCTGATACTCACAAATATGTGAGAACACTGCTCCCCACTCCACCAGTGTTTTATCCTCTCTAGTAGACCACAAAGCAGTCTCCTTCAAAATAAGAATCAGTTCTGTAAACCCAACAAACCTTGTAACACTTGGAAACTACTCCAAGGCAAACTACCTTCTATTAAGTGATAACCTGTCAAACTTTCAGGCCCATCTAATATCAGGGAGCACAGCATCCCATATCAAATTATTCACAGAAGCTCTGTACAACCATGTCAATGATTGCATAGAGGCTACTGTGCCTATCAGAAATAAGCCCAGAACTAACTCAAAAAACAAACCACTCAGGTAGAATCCAAATTTTAACAGGCTGTACAAAAACGAAAAAAGGTCATATCTAAAATTAGGATGTATAATACCACAAAAGATAAAAACTCTCTCATTAAACTGAAAAGACAACTAAGAGGACTAATTAAGTCCAACAAATTAATTTTGTGGTAAATATGTTGCTCCAGGCCAAGGACAATCATAAGGCCTTCTTTATCTATGTCTGAAACATCAAAGGTAGCACACAACAGTGTGATGAACTGTTGGTAAATGGTGGTATGTTCATAGAACTGGTGGAGATATAGCAAACATTCTGGCTGATAAATTTACCCCCTCTCAACTCCCCCAGCCACCCCCATGGAAATACCATCTAACATAATCCCTCCAACTATCACTAGGGAGCAAATGTTTTAGATGCGCTATCTAAGGACAAGAATACAACTTTGATGGACCCCTATAATATCTCAGCATGCCTCAGAAATAGCATGAAATATGACCTATCAAGACAACTGGTGTCACTATTCAACAAGAGTCTCAACATAGACTTTGTGCCATGTGAAAGGAAGACTGCAATGCTCATCCCTCTGCACAAGGACAGACCATCAAAAGATCCTGGGAATTACAGACCCATTAGTCTGGCTTGTATCTTATGCAAAGCCATGGAAGGAATTATCATGGAAATTATTAATAATGACATAGGAATCCTTTGGACACTGGACCCAACCCAGTTTGTTTTTGTCAAAGGTTGGTCATGCCTACTGAACCTGATGGGCTTCTTTGAAAAGGTCACCAAGGCAATGGATGACGACAAAATTGTGCTTACTCCCTACGTTGACCTAGCTATGCTATTTGATACAATACCCCACTTGGGCATTGTAAACAAACTCATGGAAGCAGACATAAACACCTATATAGCTCACTGGATAGCCAGCTAGCTCACAGACAGGACCCAAAAAGTTAGGATTGGAGAGACCATCTCCATGAAGAGTCTGGTCCCAAGTGAAGTCCCCCAAGGCTCTTTACTGGGTCCAGTCTCCTTTGGCATTTATTTTTCAGATGTCAAGGCCAATGTCAAAAGCCTCTGGCTTACCAGGTTTGTAGATAACTGCAAGCTAGGAGCAATCATAGAAACCTGTCAAGATACTAACATCTTAAAAGAGGGTCAAACACAGACAAATGACTGGTGCCAAAGCACCTGCTTAAAGCTCAATACCAAGAAATGCATAATAGTACATTTTGGGAAGCCAGCCAACAAGAGAAAGTACTTAATTGATATAACAACCCTAAAAGTAGATACAGCAGTCAGGAATTTGGGGACTCATGTAGATAGTAACCTGGCGTTTGACCAACATGTGTCTAACGTTATAAGAAAATCATTCTATGTCACTCAAGTTATAAGTAAGAGCATGGCATCAAGGTCCAGGGAACTCATTGTGTTACTGTACTCAGCCTCATCAGACCCATCACTGAGTACAACACCCTATTCTGTATGTACCTGACCAGGCACATGCAACAACTGGAAGGTCCACAGACATTCCTCATAAAAAGAATACAGGGAGTAAACACAACACAATATCCTATGCAGATCACTTCAAAGCCATAGCTCTGTCTCTATATTCTGTTTCCAACAGACTGCTAAGAGGTGATTTATGTCTGGCATACAAGGCATTCATGGATCCCACTCTGATAGAACTTTTGCATGTCCACGAAACAACAGCACCAGAACTACTAGATCTAAGGATTTAAACTTTGCTTGCAACTTAAATAGGGCATGATGGAGGGACAGGAGTGTATCTCAAAGAATCCACATTCTCTGGAATTGGCTTACCATCCATGTGAAGCAGAGCCCTTCCATAACCCTATTCAAGCACAACTTACACCAGTGAATGGGAAATTGCAAATTCACCCCTGGTATGACACCTATGTCTCTAATGGAAAGAGGCAGCCATTACATTATGCCATAACCAACATACACTCCTTAACATAACCTGTAAGGCACAATAACTCATGGGATACATTTGGGTTGCATGGCTAGACTTATAAAGTTCCTCAGTGGTTGTTGGCCTAGTACATACCTCTGAGTCTATAAGGTATCTTCCCTCCTAGAACATCTGGATTTCCAGATAAATATGTAAAAATTCTTTCTCCCTCCCTCCATCACACAAGATTGTGTTTCTAGGTTGCCTAATAGAGACTGTGTCTCAAAAGGATTTCCTTCATAAGGAGAAGGTGGATTTGTATCTGAAAGTCTTCTTGAACTTTTCCTGCCCATCGTAAGCCATGACCAGAGAATTTCTCAGGATTTTAGGTCTTATGGCTTTTATGATTCTCATGTTTCCCTTTGCCAGGTTACATATGAGAAAGACTCAGTGGTACCTCAAAACATGTGGACCCAGCATTCTCATTACCTGGAGTTTCAGATTCCAGTCTTGGGCTTTATCAAGTCAGAACTGCACTGGTGGAAGAATCAGATGACTCACAATCCAGGTCTCCTTTTTATTCCACCTACCCCAACATAATCAGATTTTACTTGGGAAACAGTTTCAATGGGAGTAAAAGCACAAGGTTTGTGGGAGAGTTCAGACATATCAAAGCACATTAACATCAAAGAAATGCTGGTTGTGATTTATACCATAAAGTCTCTGCATCATCTCTGGAGCCTAGGTCACCTACAGATCATGACAGAAGACACCATGGCGATGTGGTACATAGATAAACAGAAGGCACCCAGTTGTACCCCCTGTGTCGCTAGCAATGATAGCTTGGGAGTTAGCACTAAAGCACTCCTTAACTGCTCAAGCTTTTTCCATAGTGTCAGAGCAAAACATAGTGGCAGACAAGCTAAGCATATCCTTTGCAGGCACTCACTAGTAGAAACTCAGTAAAGAGGTCTTCCAGAAGCTGATCCAGATATGGAAAACTCCTCAAGTAGATCTGTTCACCTCCTTTCAAAACAGACAGTTAAACAAATTCTGTTCCAGGACTCCCTGCAAGCAGACATCCCCAGGTTGGGGATGTTTCTATATACATTTCTACTCTTTCCAATGATTTTTGGGGTAAATCTGAAGATTCAGAAAAACTCTCCAAAATCATCGCGGTGACTCTCTTTTGGTCCAGGCAAAATCGGTTCTCATTTCTCATGGAAATGGCCAGGTGCAGTTGCCACAAGCTTCCTCACAGGCTGGATCTACTGATACAGGACAAGGGGAGTCAATCTAACATCAAACATCTTCAACTGACTGACTGGATGATTCAATTTTGATATCTTTTAGGCACCTTTTTCATGAAAGCATGTAGCAGGTCTTGAAGGAGGCAAGAAAGCCTGCTACTAGAAAATCATATATTGGAAAGTGGAAAAGATTTTCTAGTTGGCCCCTAGCCAATGATCAGGGATCCTTCAGGGATTTTGTACCATGGATGCTTAAATATTTATGTGAGTTACTATCTTCTGACCACTCCTATGCCTCTATAAAGGTACTTTTTGCGGCCCATGGATTCCCTCTTTCTTCTCTATTGTTGAACAGTTTCTAAAAGGAGTTTTACACCTGAGACCTCCTCAAAAACAGGTTCCTCCTTGTGATCTTAGTATTCTCCTAGAAAAACTATGTCACACTTTCAACCTGCCAGTCATACTGACTTAAGGTTAATTACCTGGAGAACTGGTCTTCTGATTGATCTGACATCTACAAGAAGAGTGTTTGAGTTGCCAGCTCTCATGGTGGGGAGGACTTTATCTTGTTTTCCATAGAGCCATTGCCACTCTGGGCACAAATCCACCCCTTTTTATGCCAAAACCTATTTCAGAGATCATATTGAATCAAACCATCAATCTCCCTATTTTCTATCCAGATACAAAAACAGACAGAAACGATTCTACACACTTTGAATCTGCATAGGCAACTTGGGTACTGTCTTGGCAAAAGTCATTTAGGAAAGTTAACCAACTCTTTTCCTATTCTGGGACAAGGAGATGTCAACCCATGCCTAAACAGACTGTTTCCAGGTGGTTGTGCTGTGCTATTGTTTTGTGTTACTCTCACCATGGAAAATCCATTCCAGGCAGTGTTAGGGCACATTCCACTAGAGCCTTAGCTTCTATGATGGCATACAAGAAAGGGACGGCCTCTAGAATAATTCTATATGCAGTAACTAGATCCTCTATCCATACCTGTACAAAGCACTACATTCTGGGTTCCTTTTCTACTCCCAGAGCTGGCTTTGCTAGGCCCATTCTGCAGGGGCTCCTGGATCCTTATCCTTCCACCCCCAGGCTAGATAAGCTATGGTAGTTTGCCCATAGTGTACTTCAGTAGTGAGAATGATGAACATAGTTCAGTTGTGTAAGTTGCACTTCACTATAATAGTAGATGTTTGAATTATTCATTGCTGCACTAGCCACACCCACCCACCACCCCCTTTATTGCACTTAGTTCTGGTGTTGGATGTAAAGTTTGGATTTGTTGTTTATTTTTTTTTAATTCAAGATGAATGACCCTTTCTTGGTTAGGGGAAAGAAAGTCCAGAAGATTTATAGTCACTCTAGCTGCTTACATAGCTCCCTCCAAAAGGGCTTAGCCTATAGCCAGCCAAAATTATATTGGGGGAGGGGGGTGTAAGCTTTTGGCAGCCAGCCGGTTGCTGTATCCTTTGCAAGATACAACCAATAGGCTACTACAGCAGTGAAAATTTCAAACATCTACTCTTATATGCAAGTGCAACTTACACAACTGTTCTTTCTTATTTTTAACCTCATATAAATGTTTCCGCATTTGTACTTTAACTTTTCTTTTTGTTTGACCAGTATATCATTTTGCTTGTTGACAGTTAATATTTGATGCCATATATAACCTTACTCGACAAACAAGAATATTGCTTGTTCCATTTATGTATTTTACCATTGATGCTGAATTCAAATTTCCATATAACCTGTCTACAAACATTACACCTCCCATATCTGTACACTTCAAAATTTAATTGCGTCCCCTACTATATGAAAAAACAGGTGACCTAAGTAATATGTTCTGCAATTTGGCATCTGACTTTAAGATATGCCAGTTTGCTCTAGCAATCTAAACAAATGTTTCAGTAAATGTTGAATACTTACAGTCACTCAATTTACGTGTTCACCTAACTTGTCATGATGTAAACAGTTGGGTGAGGGCAGAATGAAGATGATGCTGCATTCTGTGGTATCAAGCTCTGGATGATACATGAAACTAAATTCCCATCTGCTTCTGCTGCTCTCACTTCAGGTGGTTCTTAATTCCATGGCACATTTCAGTAAGCATCAGAGGCATTTTCCTTAACGATATAGCCCTCTTCCTGTTTTTCATGCAGTCCTAGTGAGGAGGAGGACTGTCTCTGGATTTGACTGACCAGTACCGAGAAGCCTGGAAGGCAGCATCTGTAGCAGTAGCCAAAACAGACTGCTTGGGTGAGGAAGAAGCTTGACAAGACCATGAAGAATTAATTTATTTCTGATAGCCTCAAGAAGATTCTGGCAAATATCTTCTAACTCAAGCGAGGGAGGTATGATATTGCCCAGACTTTTCTCTACACAGATGTAGAAACACTGACTTTGACTGCAGATATTTTTGAAAGGTGGAGGGAACACTTTGAAGAATTCCTGAATGAAGTGGACCTGCCCCTGCCCTCTTCTGAGGAATCAGTGGCAAATGCAGATGGTGGAACTGAATATTTATTTATTTATTTACATTTGGTGACTGAAAAAGTCAGACTGGGTCATACACTCATTTTCAGTGGAGGCCCAGGGAGAAAAGTTCTATCAAAAACACTTACATGCAGTGAAGATTATACAATTGTAACTAAACCTTACATATGTTTCTAAAGCAGATAAACACATATATATATTTTCAGAGTTAACTAAACATACAAACGTTTCTATGCCTAATACAAACTATCATACAAATGAATTATAGTTTATGGTAGTTTACAGCTGATTCATACAGCAGATCAGTGAGAGCCATAGACATTATTAGTAAAGCAAACAGATTGTAAAATACATCAGTTAGGCTTTGTGATTGTAAATGATAAAACTTGTAAAAGTAAAAGACAGGGAAGAGAAAGAATTGTGTAGGTTAGTGGTAGAAGTAAGGGAAAATGGAATAGATGAGAGATGATAGGGATGTTAATGTGAGAATCTAATCTATGATGTATAGGAAAAAAGTAGTGTGAGATAAGGTGGAGAGGTTAAAGTGATGGGTATTCAGCAAGCTATAGTTGAAAGCCTAGTCAGAGTAAGAGTTTAGTTAAGAAGCTGGAAAGGAGGGATTAGAAGAAATAAAATATGCATTAGATGCCAAAGTAGTATTCTGGAAAGATAGTTAGTGATGTAGGGAAATAGCAGGCAGGGAAAGTGGAAGTCATGGGGAATTGATTAAGAATGGCAGTCTTAGTTAAGAGCACGGGCAAATGTGATTGTTGAGATACTAATATTTTAGTGTAAGTTTGTAAGTATAAAAGGAAGATATGGCAGTGATATTTGGAGGTAAGGCAGACCTCCCAACCGTCCAAAATTACTCGGTTTTTACCAAGTTTTGGGGTCAAAATGAAAGGGTGCCACGATTCCCGAGTGGCACCCCTTCATTTCTGATTTTTTTGCTTTCTTTTTTTTTTATGTTTTGAATTTTTGCGCTGTCGGAGCTGATGTCATCACATGCGCGATGACATCAGCTTCATCAGCTCCACCAGCCAGTCGGAAGTGAGCTCAAGGAGCTCATGTCATCATTTCCAGCTGGCTGTGAGCGGGCGGGAATTAAACAGCAGCAGCACTAATGCTGCCGAGAATGGGCTGGCTTTACTTTACTTTTGTAAACTGCTATGCTGAGAATGGGCTGGCTTTACTTTACTTTTGTAAACTGCTATGCTGAGAATGGGCTGGCTTTACTTTACTTTTGTAAACTGCTATGCTGAGAATGGGCTGGCTTTACTTTACTTTTGTAAACTGCTATGCTGAGAATGGGCTGGCTTTACTTTACTTTTGTAAACTGCTATGCTGAGAATGGGCTGGCTTTACTTTACTTTTGTAAACTGCTATGCTGAGAATGGGCTGGCTTTACTTTACTTTTGTAAACTGCTATGCTGAGAATGGGCTGGCTTTACTTTACTTTTGTAAACTGCTATGCTGAGAATGGGCTGGCTTTTCTTTACTTTTGTAAACTGCTATGCTGAGAATGGGCTGGCTTTACTTTACTTTTGTAAACTGCTATGCCAAGAATGGGCTGGCTTTACTTTACTTTTGTAAACTGCTATGCTGAGAATGGGCTGGCTTTACTTTATTTTTGCAAATTGCTACCGACATAAACGGACTTTGGGCTGCAGGCTGAGAGAATGGGATGAAGCAAGGCAAGGCATTAGGTAAGGAAACAAAGTATGTGTGTGGCTGGGTATTCACTTATTGTCAGGCACGATGCCTACAGTTGTGCATGTGCGGGTGAGTGCACACACTTATGAGTGTGTATATTCATGTGGTATGACCATATTTAGCTTCTAGTATGAAATGTGCCAGTATAAGCTTTGGCACAGATAGAAAAGAATGTAATGTGTAAAATGATAAAAAATAAGGGATGACAAACATACATACTTTGAAGAGAAATGCTGATAATTAACTGTCACAGAAGCTGGTAGGGCTTGCATAAATATACATAAAGTCATTTAAAGAACAAAGGCAGGCAAGAAAGGAGCTATAAAAGCAATTGTAGCCTGGCTGCTTCATGCATTCAGTAATTGAGAAAGCACTGCTAGAAATACCTTGGTTTAGAGATTACATTATTTGGGGTTTCAATCCAATATGCTTTTCCTGTTTTTAATAGTTCAATGTTTTTATTATCTGTTTTCCAGAAGGAGCAAAAAAAAAACATTTATAAATTAGAAATTTTGTGCCTCGATAATCACAGATACGTCAGCAGTAGTTACATTCCAGATGTAGTGTCATGCTTCCAGGAATCGCATGTACGCAGAAGTGCTGACAACTCTAAACAGATTAATGAATCCAGTTTAAATTCTATTTAAAACAGAAAATGAAAGCCACATTATTTAATTCCTTTACATATAATAGGACAGTTCAGTTCATTAGTAGTCAAACATTTTAGGTTTTCTGCTAGAGGAACTGTTCTTTTTCCATCTCCAGGCAAGACAAATATGAAAAGATGAGTTATGCTACACACCACAGACAAATGCTCCAGAGTCCGGACATAAACAGCTCAATACAGAATATGTGATGTAAATGAGATCTGAACTCCAGCTTTTGTGAGCCTAGAGATATTTTACATGTTAATTGTTCTATTTCTTCTTCCTTATTGATTTAGGGATTTTCCCTGAAGATTTAAAATATTCCTATATTTCTGTTGGAAAATAAAACTGTCATAATTCCTAAGGCATTTTCCTAATATTCAGATTTATTTAAACAGCTGTTTTGTTATTCATCCATTTTTTTTTTTTGTTTGCCTTTACTTACACTACAAATTGAGGCTTTTAATTGGCTATACCGGCATATAGGAATTATAGGAAATATGTGATTAATTAATTTATTTTTTTGAAACTGTAATTGTTAATGTACTTCTCAGAAGCAGATAATGACACAATATCTTAAAATAGTAACAGACTAGAATCACACTGATTGTCCTCCTGCCTTCTTCAGATACATGTACACAAACGCACATGGTAGTGTGACTGCAGACCATTTCATTCCCAGCCCATTTCAATGAAATTGTCAACATGCATGGAATTGCTTAGCTACATATACACATGCACAATCACAAAACTCACAAAATAGCTCCCTGTAAGTTTTTTAAGCAAATGTACATGCTAGTAGTGGATATATTTAAAAACAATGATTTCATAATTCCTTAAGTCATTGTCTTTATAATTATTTATAGTTTGGGTGTGGAAGCAGACTTTTATGATGGAAATGTTCTGAATTGGGCAGTTTTATAATTATCGGTTCATGCATTTTCATTCATTGCCTACAGTACAACCAACTGTAAAAATGTTCATTCAAACAATAAATTTAAAATGTGCTCTGTCTAGCAAGTGTAGTATACAAGGACTATAACTTAATAAAGTCTGGAAGATGTATCAAAGAAAAGTACACATCATGCATGTTTCTTGTTTTGTGTGCAAGGGGCCAATGATTTGAAAACAGCCCAAAGGTAATCTTTATCCACCACTGGCCAGATGTATTTTCTTTGGATGTGGTACGGGTTTTAATGCTGTTTCGATGAATGTGAGTTTCAAGGGCAGAGAAGTTTTAATGCCAAGTCTGTTTTCATCGTGAGACAGAATTGCTTTGTTTATCAGATGTCTGTTAGTGTTTGTGCATTGATGTGCTGCAAAATGTAAAAATAAAATCCAAATAATCATTGTAGAAGTAAAGCAGTATGCACACATTAGTGCTTATGGTAAATGGGGTGAAATAGCCAGATAATGGGATATTGGAATGGCTGCAGGGGGACTCTGGTGCCATATTTTGGTTGTCTGTTCTTCAGTTTGTGTTCGAAAGTTGGTATCCCACAATTCCATTGGAGTGGGTGGGGTTATGTAATTATGTATGCAAATTATATGTTAATTAGCATACCGATTTGTACCTATTTTTCATGGGCCTTGTCCAGATTTTTGATATTTCCAGGTTGAGAGATATGAGGTAAGGCATTCCATAGTTTTGCAATGACATAGGAGTACAGGCTGTACCTGGCTCTTTTGTTAGGTTTCTATACATTTACTAGCTGTTTGTTTGTGGAACAGAGATTTCAGGATGGGATGTAAGGCTGTAAGACAGGGTTTAAGGCAGGGCAGCTGTCAGATTTGTACATAAATTTATCAGCAAGAGATAGTTGTACAAAATTAAGGTAATGGGGGAATTCTAGCCGATTTAGTTTGTTAAGGGCATGACAGTGGTTTGTGCAGTTTGATTCACCAGTTGCAAATTTGGCAATTTTATGATAACATGATTGGAGCTTGTTCTTTAGGGATGCATGTAGGTTGGTAAGAATGGGGACCTCATATAGGAGGGAAGGGAGTAGGAAGGTATTGGCTAGAGTTTTTAGTGGGATTATCCATGAAATGTTTGTGTCTGTAAAGTTTACCAAGTTTGAAGTGTGTTTTTTTGACTGTATTAACTATATGTTCTTCAAATGTGAGTTTGTCATCTATTGTGACACCCAATAGCTTTGCCTGAGTTACAATTTCAATTTGACTTTTATTCTGCCAATATATTTTAAAATCATATGTGAGGGTTTTGGTGAGAACAATAATAGCTTGGTTTTATCTGGATTGAATAATAGTTGTGCATTATTTAGCCAGGTTTCAAAGGAGATAAAGGTATCTTGCGTAATTTTTAAGAGAATTTTTCTTATAACTTCTCTGACACACCATTAGCATTTCTAGATGCGAGGATATTCAAAGGACCTAATGGTACAGTTAGTACTGGCCTCTATAGGAAGGAATGCAGGAGGAATAATTTATTGAGAAGGGACAGCATGCACCACCCCATATATTCAGGAATAGCCTTAAAGGGCAGGGGATGTGTATTTCTAGGTTAAATGATGATAATCAGAGATTTGATACAGATCTGAAGAGGCTCAAGACTGATCTTTTAAATTGGGGATATAATACCAAGGAAGTTGAAGGAATGGTTATCAATACTGGACGCATGCGCTGTAATAAGGCTAGACCATATTTTTCTGTGCATGAAGGACATTCTTCATCTTCTTTGAATGAGTTACAAAGGACTTCAATGTTATCCGTGAGTCTACAATATTCCAGTGACATTGACAAGGTATGTCAAATCATTAGGAAGAACTGGTCTATTCTAACATCAGATGATCGAGTAAGGGCTATAGTTGTTGATTGTCCTGGTTTCAGATTTAGGAATAAAAAATCATTAAAGAGGTTATTATGTTTCAATACAAGGAATTGTGAGTCTTTAGAAGACAATAGGGGCACCTTCCCTTGTGGGAGCTGTAGTTTTTGTCATTCAGTTTTTACTTCAGATAGTTTTACACATCTAAGGACCAACAGAGGATTTAAGGCTACTGGAAGAGCTAATTGTTTCACTAGGAGTGTTATTTATTTGGCACAGTGCTACTTCTGCTCATCTTTTCATATTGGTAAAATGAACTGCTCTTTGAAAGAGTGGATCAGAGAGTACTTAGTGGCTATTCGTAAGGGTGATGATAAGAATGCCTTAGTCAGGCATGTCTTGGAATTTGGAGATGATCATCATTTTAAATTTATGGTTATAGAGTGCTTATTGAGAGTCCATGGTTGGGTGATTTTAGAAATGTTACAGAACAGCATGAAATCATATGGATTATCCATTTGTGAGCAGATCATCCTCCTGGCCTTAACAGGAAGGTGCCTCTAGACCCTTATCTGAAAGCCACACCCCTTAAATTAATGTATCTATTTTTTATATTGTGTTTCGCTCTTTTTCATTAACTTTTATTTATAGTTAGAGTGTCTGATTTATGACAGTATTTTTATTGCCATTTGGCAGTTATATGAAGTACCCTATTTTACATTATATATTAGTTGAGACTGTTCCTTCAGTTTTTTATGTGATGTCATATTTCATTATCACCTGATTGGATGATTTCAGAGGGTTCTGGTTTAATCAGTTGCTGAGCTGATTTTTATTTTAATGGTTTGAATTTATTTGATAGAAAAACATTATCGTTACATATATATTCATATATATTTCTTGCAATTGCAGTAGTTGATCTTCAGTGTTTTTATTGCCATCTCATCATCTGCACAAAGCACCTTGTGATATATTGGTTGTCACCATTCATTCAGTTTTTTTATCATATGACCTACACACCCTTACTTTTTGAGTCTCTGATTGGATGATTTTATAGGGTGATATCGAATCAACTGTTTTAGAATGTTTTGAATGTTTGATTGATTTGTTTATTTAAATGATTTGTATTTTATTTTAATTTGGTCTGAAGAAGCACCATTATAGAGGTGCGAAAGTGCTTACCATTATTAAAGCTGTTTTAGTTTAACCTGTCCTGCTATGTTTTGTCCATCATATTGCCACATTTTTACAATTTTTAAGAGATGTTGAGGGTTATTGGAGGAGGAGATAATGGTGGAGCCATCAACGTATTGGATGAGTGTACTTTGAAGGGAGGCAGTATGAAGGTTTTTAATGAATATATTGAAAAGCAAGGGACCAAGAATGGATCATTGAGGGACTCCTTCATAGGTTCATATGTTCATAGGTTAGTACTAGGCTAAGTGCCCTTGCGAGCCATTGTAAGCCTAGCCAATTATCCCTTGTGAGACTCAAACCCTGCACCTTGTCTTTGTAAGGCAAACACTTTAACCATTAGGCCACCCTCCCAACACCCTCCTGTACTATTAACATGGTATTCAGATAGACAAGTTTTCCATCCAATACATTGTTGTGTATTAAATAAATAATTGGAAAACCATTTTGGGGTCCTAGCATAGAAAGTTGTTGTAAAAGTTTATAATGTGACCCTGTATTGAAGGCCTTTGATAGATCTAGTAGGATTATTGATGTTAATTGTCACTGCAGCAATTAAACTGTTATATGGGGAAAGGATGTGGGAGTGATTGAGATTCACCTGGAAATAATGAAGATGCCATACATTTTTAGGGCAACATAATTAAAATGCCTTTTCAATGTTGCATGGAAGGTGGAAACAACACCTCTGAACTAGTAGATTGGGGCAGTGGTCCGCATTTTCAGAAAGGGGGGAAGGAGGGTGTATTTCATGCATAGAGGGAGCTCACCCCTCAGCTGCTATAGGAAAACATATGCTAGGATGCTGAAAATGAGACAGATAGAAGGGCTGTGAGTATTTGCCAATATTATTTATATGTTAAAAAAACAAAAAAAATGGCTATTCAGAGGAAACAACTGCAGCAATCCTTAAAACAGTTATTTTTATTCAGCAAATAATAATATTATCTATATGCGTTTTGTGCACTTGGAGAGGGGACTTAAGTATGTACATGAAAATCTTTTGTGAGATATGCTACAATAGTCTGGTGTGCCAGGATCACTGCTGTGTGCTGGTTGGTTCCTGTGGTTTATAAGTGGGAGCAGTGTCCACTTTCTTCAAGTCGAATACATTCTAGGTGGGCATAGGAATCTACCAAGGCTGTGCCTTGTCTTCTGTTCCTGGAATTTTATTGAGAGGATTTCAAGGTACAGCTGAGGTCTACGGAATATCCAGTTTGGGGATGTGAGGATTACATCGCTGTTGTTTGCTGCTGATGTATCTTCGTTCATTGCGATCTCCAGCATGAAGTGCTTTCATGCTGGGTTTGAAGTGGATGGGATACAAATCAGCACCTTCATATCAGAGATCATTTTTTTTCTCCCAGAAAAGAATGTTTTTCTCTCTGCAGGCAAATAGGTAGAAGCTACCTCAGTGGCACAGTTAAAAGATCTTAGAGTTTTGTTTACAAATGATGATGGAGGGGCTGGTAAACTAACCAGTGCATGGGTACAATGGAGGCATTACTGCAGGCACTGTACTGGGCTATGGTGGTGAAGTGCAAACTGAGAAACAGGGTGAAGATATCCATTTACGTAATCAGTATATGCTGCCATCTTCACATCTGATCATGGGTTCTAGATAGTGATGAGAATGAGAAAATCATAGAACCAAATGACAGAGGTAATGTTCCTTCATTAGGTAGCTGTGATAACTGCCTATGACAGACTGAGAGGCTGTGTAATTCAAGGAGATCACAGAGGCCAGCCACTACTCCTCTATGTTGAAAGTTGTGGTAGTTTAAGCAACTTGTGAGGATGTCCCCTAAGTGCCTCACATCAGAGGGCTACCAGGCATAGCCCACTGGGAGAAGGCTTCAAGGCCGACACAAGACACATTGTAGAGAGTATATCTCTCTCTGCTGGCCTGGCAATCCCATGCTGGGGATAGCAAACTATAATCTATCCTTTTCAGCTTTCCAGAACTGTGATCCTCACCAGGACAAGTGATTTAGAAAATGGATCAATAGATGGATGAATGGGTGGATGGATACATTCAGTTACTGTACATAAGGTTACAGAGCAGCACAATTAAGCCTAAGAGCATGACTGTGTAATGTAAGAAACTGAGAAGGCACAAAATAAAGCCTCCTGTTTAGTGATTTCATAACCACATTTGAAACAAACTTCTAATGTAGTTGGTTGCTGCAGTTAAATAATGTTATATTTGTTTTTAACCCACTCAGTTCCCAGCAACTTTCTATATGAAACTTAAAGTAGGAAATAAAAGCATATAAATAGCACGAAGGAAGGAAGTAATAAAGGAAGGGGAAAATCACAAATGAAGGAAAAGTAAGAATACTGAACACCAGCTTTGTCCACTATAAGAAACTGCAACACAAATGCGAATCCCACTGCAACCGAAAAAGAATTATTATGACTCTGCTCCATGAGGTCATTAAAGCTAGAGGCACCAGTTTTGAGCGTAAAAGGCTATGAGATGGGCAAATCAAACAGTACTGCTGTTATAAGCACATAGGAGATACAGCAGATTACAATGCTCATTCATTATGCCTAGTGTCCTCGTTCTGTCTGCATGTCTCTCTCAAACAGACTGAAGTGCATTTCTTGGTGGTATGGTGGATCTTGCTGTGACAGTCCCAGTTGTTTTTTGGGATGAGACAATGTGTGCTGACATAAATTAGTTTCCTGGAGGTAATGCTGCCTTTCAGCAGCCCACAGTTATTTACAGATGTAGGAACTATGCCACATTATGCTCTGGTACATAAGACAGTAAGGAACATTTTCATGTACTGGGATGAAATAATGAAGCTTCTTATTGTTTGCAACACTAACAACAAAAAAAAAAGTAAAATAAGCAACTTAAAAAATATATAAGGATGGTGGACAGGAGAGAGAGAGAGTCGAATGAATAGAACTCAACAACTGAATGAAATGTTAGATTTTAACGAGTATGAACCTACTGCGGTCATGAGGCTTGTTCTATAAATCAATGCATTTATTTAATTTTCCTTTCAAACATTTTGAGAGTGGGTGAAGTTAAAGTGCAAAGCAAGGGCTTTATCAATAAACACATCACATAAACATAAGTACTCTAGCATTGCTGGCAACTGGATAGTTTAAATTGGTGTGTGTGTGTGTGTGTGTGTGTGTGTGTGTGTGTGTGTGTGTGTGTGTGTGTGTGTGTGTGTGTGTGTGTGTGTGTTTATGTCTGTGCATGCGTGCCTATGTCGGGATTCATTCTTTTCTGTTTATTTCTATAGCTGTGCTTCCTCCATTAAACTGTACTCAAAGTGCATCAGAGGTATTTCCCTGCCGCAATTTTTTCCAAACTTGAATGACCCTGACATCTGGATTTATGCCACACTGTGCACAGCATGGCTTCTAGTATGCATCTTAAAGTTATTTCTTTGTCTGCCAGCTGTTTCAGATTTAGATACCACATTGCTGAGAGGATGCTTTCTTTTGTGTCAAATGAATTTCAGCCTTTCACTGCTATGTCAAAGACTTGTTCTAAAAACATGCATGTTTTTGTCTTGCACATATGCTGTGATTACAGTTACAATTCTGTAAAAATACATAGCTTTCACATTCCCAAATTATGCTTTCCTACATTTTCTACACAGCCATATTAAGTGGGTCACAGGAACTAAAACTGCGATTTCACTAGCAAAAGTGATTTAATTATTCTTAGACCTCAGCCTCAGCTGTTTGCTCATTTAAAATGTTTATGTGTCTTTGTCATGCTCATATATATCTCTTTTATTTTACATCTTTGAAAAATGTTTTTACTTATTTTGTTTTATTATTCATTTGTTGAACAGATAAGTGGGTTGAGCTGAATGCTTAATGAGGCATTCCATCCTCCCATCATATAGCTTTTAATGTCAATGCATTTAGTGTACTATTAGCTCCCGATACACATGCTTTAAAAGGTAAGTGCTCTAACTCCCACTTGCTCTATCTTATTTAACCATTTACCCTATCCCAACACCTGACACTATTAAACTGTACAACCCCACCAAGGCCTTAACTCTAACTCTAGAACTTCCACTCATTTCCAAAATGATTCCTCATTCCCTAATTTTAAAATTCTACCCCTCCCTAAACCTAAAATCCAAAATCCAATCCCTCCCTAAACCTAAATTTCCTAATTGCTCTCTAAACCTAAACTCCCTTCCTGTTTACTAAACCTAAAACTCCCCTCATGCTCTCTAACCCTAAAACTCCTTTTTCACTTCCTAAACCTAAAATTTGCATGGTTTCTCCCAACTAATCTCCACCCATATACATACTAATAAACCAACTAACTTAATTTCTCTTATTGGCTGGATATTAGTTATAAATCCACATAAATATCACTACCCTGAATCACTATCCGACTCACTAAGTGACCACTCACCAATTAAAGTGCTTAGACTGACCCCTGACCACACCCGACCACATAAGTACATAGAATGTCACAAACACAACAACTTCCATCCTGATACCTTCAATAACCTTCTCTCCACAATAAACTGGTCCTCCTAACACATCTACCCATAGATGAGGCTGTACAAAAATTCAGCTCCATATTCCAAAACATTCTAAACACCCTTGCCCCTATGAACTGTTATAGTTAAATCACTTAGTTCCCCCTGGCTATTACAAACTACAAGATCCCTAATGCAAAAAAGAGACAAGACATAGAAAACCTGGGCCAAAACAAAGTCGCCTCCTCATCATCAAATCTGTAAAGAACTTCACAACCTTACCAAAAAACACATCAACAAATATAAAAAGAACTTTTACAATGAACCTCAAACCTCATATAGGTCTAATCCAAAGAATTTCTGGAACTCAGTCACTCAAATACTAACCCAAGTAACCCCTCAGCTCCTAATCCTTGTCCAAATAATACTCCCCAAGAAACATCCTCCATCTTTAACACATACTTCATAGTCACCATCAGCAAACTGATGCAAACAAGTAGCTCTATCAACCCTCCAGATATCCCTACCTCCACTACTTCCAAAAACACCTTCTCTCTTATACCTGTATCAACCAACCATATAAAACACCTACTTCTCAAACTGAAACCTTGCTCCTCTTCTGCAGATAGCCTGCCACTACTCTTCCTTATTGGAGCCACTAACTTAATAGCCTTTCCTATCTCTGGTCATATTAGCAGCTCTACAACAAAGTCCAAAGTACCCACTATCTAGAAGCAATTCTTTACATTACCCATTCACAAAAGAGGTATCTCCATTGAACTTTCAAACTTCAAACCAACAGCAATTCTATCTCCTCTCTCCAAAATACTTGAGACATGTGTATGAACAAATGCTGGATTACCTTATACAAAAAAAATACTAACCCCACACACACACACAGCACAGCTTTCACCCCAGCCATAGCACCTCAACAGCTCTCATCTCATTCACTAATACAATCTCTCTAGCCAGAGACAACAACAAACTAGTCTCCTATTTATTCCTTGACCTCTCTAAAACGTTCAACACTGTCTCCAGTCTACTGCTGCTAAACAAACTCTTCAACCTAAATCTTTCTAGCTCAACTATTTCTTTGTTTGCTTGTTACCTCACTGACAGACAGCAGTCTGATAAATGTCTCTCGGGACTTCTTCTGCTCTCTCCATCAAGAAGGGAGTACCTCAAGGATCAATACTCGGTCCACTATTGTTAAACATCTTTACCAACCTCCTATATACATCCTGTCCACATTCATCTCTCATACAACATGCAGATGACTCCACAGTCATCACTATAGCTGATAACCTCTCATATCTGAATACACTTACCCAAACATCTTTCAAAGCTATTGAAAACTGGCTGTCCAATAACCCAGCTAATCTTAATCCCTAAAAAGACCAAACTCTTGTTTTTTCCACCTAAATCCCTCAACCACGTTAACCTGTCTTTCTCTATCGCATCCCTTAACAAAACTCCCATCAGAGCAGAATCTTATACTAAGTTTCTGAGGGTCACAAAAGATGACCAACTCAAATTTGACCTTCATGTCCTCAGTTGAATCAAGAAAACCCAACAAAAATTTGGACTGCTCTACAGAAACAAAAAATTCCTAACAAATGAGGCTCAACTCTTTCTCACACTTACCTACTCCCTAGTCTCTTCTATGGCTCACAAATCCTTAGCATCCTACAGACTTCTCTGCTAACAAAACTAGAAACTAGAAAACACCTATAATAAAGTTACCAGATTTGCAGCACCATCTTTCTCTCAACACATTAAACTGGTTAGAATTTCCCCACCAACCACTACTTTCCCAGCTTCAGATCATACATTCCATCCTGTATAAGCCCTCCTTTTGTCCCAATGTCTCCTCACTTGTCTCCTTCTCCACCCCTACCAGGGCTCTCAGAACTCTGATCAAAAGCTATTACAAATCTACAAACCAAAAACTTCAATAGGACACAATCTCTCTTGGAACAAACTTCCCCTGGATATTAGAAGTAGAAACCACCACAATTCAAAATTGCTCCCAAAAACTTTCTAACTTGCATCTGTAAACATCCTCCCTGAACTTATCTGCACTCACTGACTACAGTCTCTCTGGCAAACTGCTCTCGTGCCTACTTTATCACTCCTGACTGCTAAATCTATATCATCTGACACTTCTTTTACCTGCATACATGAATTCTCCAAACAACTCTACTTCTGATGTGATTAATGTTACTGTCTTGTAAATGTCTGTGACTAACTGCATTAATTGCTCATTCAAATCCACCTTGTAAAAAACAATGCTTTTCCATAACTTGTATCTCAAGAGATTATGCATTCTCATTTTGTAATCTATGGATTTATGATTCTAGCTATTGTTCTACTTTAGCATTTTCTTTTATTGTAATTATTATTGTTACTATCTTTTTGTGTATAATTGTGGAGCTTTTCTTCCCGGGCCTCCATTGAAAAAGGGTAACAGCTCAGTCAGAATATCCCGGTCAACAAATGTGAAATAAATAAATAAATGAATCCCCCTCACACCACACTTACCTCACTCGAACTTGAATAATGTACTTGGGTAATGTGCAGCAGCTGTCTGCCTGAACTCATATTCGAACTCAAGCTCAAGCAGCAGCCTGTACGAGCTTGAAAATGCTTGAGCCCCTGACTTCAAGACAGTGGTCTTCCAGGGTTTGTGACTTTAGCACTTGTAGTAGAACTGGTCACGTGGGATGTAAGGATTGCTTCATAGGTTCATAGGTAATTACTAGGCTAATGACCATAAAGGGCCTTTTTAAGCCTAGCCATGTTTCCCAAACATATTTGATAGGTTTTCATATCACTTATTTTATTAGGGAAAATAGCTTGGGTGTGGGTGTTTGAGCATTTGCAGGCTTCCTCTTTCTAATAGGAACATAAGGGCAGACAAGGGGTGAATTTATGATTCCTTTTCCACTGATCCATGCTGCTCTTGAATAAGTGCAGGTATGATCTCTTCTTCACGTGGATAAGAAGCCTGTTACAGAGAAGTAGTAGTCTCTGAGACACATACATATCCCACCAAAATGTTTTATTTATGTTGTAGATGAGGTTTAGGTCACCAGAAAGGGTGTTTGTAATGCCATTTGCTTTACAGATCTGCAACAGATCTGTAAGAGCTGCCTTGGATGATGCTTTGAAGGACAGACAGATATGACATCTCAGTAGTCTGCAGGAGACAAGTACAAGGCTAAGGCTTTGAGGCAGTCTGCATAGAACATTTTTGTCTACACCATGTATTCTTTTTGTGATGAATTCCTGTGGATAGTCCAGTTCTTGAATATGACTGATCAGGTACATACCAAAGAGGTCAGTGTAATCAATGATTGGTCTAATGAGGGCCATGTACCGAGAAACAATGGCATCTTTGGTCCTAGATGCCACACCCTTGCTTTTACGTTCCCCAACATAAAATGATTTCCTCACTACAGCAGACAAATGATGGTCAAAGGCCAAATCATTGTCTATATGTGTTCCCAACTCCCTGACCATTGGGTCATTTCTTAGGGGTGTATTATCACTCCAGTAATTTCAAGGGGTGGTTGTCTTGGGAGATTCTATGACTGCACCTAGTTTGCAATCATCTACAGATTTGGTCAGCCAGGGGCCTTTGATGTTGGCCTTGGCTTCAGAGAAGCTGATGCCACAAACAAGCAGCCTAAGCATTGAGCCTGGAGAACCCCACTAGTGACTGGCCTTTTTGGAAAGGTAGACTCAACTATCCTGACTTCCTGTGTCAGAGCCGGCTGGCTATCCAGTGGGTGGCATAAGGGTTTATACCTAAGTTTGTGAGCTTGGCACAATGCCTGAGTTGGGTATTGTGCTGAATGCTTTGGCCACATTCAGGTAGGCAGTATGCACCATTTTGCTATTTCTAATCTGCCATAGACACTAAGAGTCAAATAAACTATGTGTACCACCAAATGTTATCCTTTTTTTCTCCTTTATGTAACTTCATGTCTCCCTTCTGTAGAAATATTTTATAATGTATGTAATTTTATATTTGTATTCTTTTGTTTGGTTATATTGTGGAGCTTTTCTTCCCGGACCTCTGCTGAAAATGGGCCTTTTCAGTCCAGTTGGACACTTCCGGAAAACAAATGGAAATAAATAAGTAAATAAAATTTTGCCTCATCCATTACTTTGGTAACCTTATAGAAGAAGTTTGCCAAGCTGAGTAGGCATGACCTTCCCTTGATAAAACCAAACTGGGTTGGATCCAGTATCTGAAGTTTTCCTATGTCATTAGTTATCATGTCTATGATTATTCTTTCTGTGGCCTTACATATGAAGCTAATGTGGCTTATGGGTCAGTAGTTTCTTGGATCTGTGAATAGTGACCTTTGTGCAGCGGGATAACAGCTCCTGTCCTCCATTCACTTGACACAAAGCCTGTTTGGAGGCTACTTCTGAATAGTGCCTCATGCTATTAAGGAAGCATCCTGGAATATTACCAGGTCCCATCAATGAGTGTTTTTGGCCTTTGAGAGTGCATTCAGGATCTGTTCCCATGGTACAATGGAATATTTGTATTTCCAAAGAAGAAAAGGGTGCTGAAACTGTCATAGTGTCAAAAGAAAGTGTAAGGTCTCACCTGCAAGTCATGGGTGCCTCCTCAATCTTCCCACCCTTCAAGATTAATCATTGTTTTATAATTCTACAACAGTTGTATATTTTCCAAGAATTATTGTTATGTTCTTTTCCATTGTAATTCTTGGAGAGGATGTTATAGAGTTACCAGAGGCTTGCATCTTCTGTTTAGAGGGAGAGTAACATTTAGAGGAAAGTAGTAAGTACTAGGGAACAGCATGGGAAAACGTTAGAGTACATCTAGTGAACAAAAATATATTTAATTTTTAAATTTTAAGTTCCTCCCTTATTTGTGATATCAACCAAGGCAGTGTTTTGAAAGCAAAGCCATATAATTTGTGGTCACTTAGACTTTGTGCCATATGATATGGTTGTCATAGCAATGTGATGCACCCCCCTGTCACAAGGGGGACACATCTGCCTTATCATCCTTCTTATCTGTCTCCATTAATGATGTCTAGGGCTTAGGGAATGAATGTGAGCTACAGCCAAGCTAAGCAGGTGGCTTCTGCCCATGGCCACACAGTTCACTGATGTGCCTTAACAATAAACATGATGCAGCACTTTACCTCATGTGGTTATTTTCATACTGCACATGCACTGCTCAAACAGCAGTCAGAGTTATTTTCTGTCTGAGATACTTTAAAGACATCATACTTGTACAATCTTATTTAAGAAATTTAAAAGACTGATATATTTATGTCAAAGATTAAAACTAAAAATAAGATGAAGTCATGCATAGCATTTCCCCAGTAGCATAAATACTATCTTGGGTCTCCACAGAAAAGAGGCCATTAGCCTATTGGGACTAACTCAATCACTAAAGATAAGAAAAAAAAAAATATATATATATATTACTAAACTAAACCACATTTCAATATTCCAAAACCTTACCAATAATAACACTACTAACAATCACATTCATAACATCTTATCAATTCAACCTGCACATGACCCAATCACACTAAATTCAGTCATTTGTACAAATCATCCCAACACCAAAACAACAAATCAGTAACAACTTCTCCTTGCCTCTGTAACTGGACAAATGTCCACCTCTCCAGATTAATATACCTCACTGAGTCACATACCTGCCCTATACCCTATAGCTCTTTTGCGCAACCAACACAGTTATAAACAACAGCCCAGCCAACACACCTCAATATGTTCAATCCTCTGCTGTGGGGACATAAACTCTAACCTACCTGGCCAACACCTATAGAAAAACAGCACAACTAAAGCTTATTAACATAAATATGAGAAACATATGCACTAAAGTAACAGACTTGCATGTCTGGGTTTCACATCACACACATCTCCTCTCAGTAACTGAGTTGTGATTAAAGTCATTAATAAAAAACTGAAGAAATACCCCCCCCCCGGGGGTATAACATACTTTGAAATATCAGGAAAGGTAAAAGAGGTGGAGGAGGGGCCCTACTTTTCTCCAGCTCACCACAATTATCCCCCTACTCATAGTCTATCCAACAAATTTAATAATATTGAAGTGCTTGTTGCCTTTCTTAAACTAAATACCCTCAAAAGCATCTGCCTCATTACCTAATACATTCCTCTTGGAAACAGCATCATGCTATTGAAGATATATTCTCTCTTGGATAACCAACAACATCCCCCAAGAAACCATAATCTTGTGAAACTTCAACGTAGACTGGAAGTCAACAGTCAAAGATATGCACTCAGTAAACCTATATGACTTCATGGAGTTCATCACCACTCCCACCAGACATAACAAAAATAATGCTAAGACCACCACTTTATACTGGATAGTAACATCTGATCCCACTAAAATTACATCCATTGGGACACTACCAGATATCATTAGTGATCACTTCCTAATCTATGCCAACAAGCACCTGTTATTCACCCCAAAACAATACCACTTTAACAATGTACAGAACACAAAACAATTCAAGAAAAATATTTTTGTAGCTGCCTTAAATATTTTGTAACTGGAATCCCTTTAAATATCTTTCACTTGATAAAGTAACACAAACATTTATTCAAACTTGTCTTAGCATTCTAAACAAAATGGCTACAGTAAGAAGAAAGCAAGTGAAAGTAAACCTCATGCAATGATTCAAACATTCAACCAGAGGACTGATGAGAAATAGAGAGAAAGCCTGGTCATCCTGGTTAAAATACAGAACAGGGCAGAACCACCAAACCTTCTAACAGCTTTAAAGTCTTACCAGAAGAAAGTATCTGAAGACAAGAAATATTTCCCCCTAATGTCCTAATGCTAGAAAATGCTAACCCAAACAACACGCAGTTGTTCTGGAAATCAAGTTACTTCACTAGGTAGGAGCAAATAGCAAATGTCCTCCTCTAGCTTTCATCCTGAAACTATTGCCACTAACTTCAATGTTCAATTTATCCAAGTTATCACCAAGCTCATCAGCAATAACAACACCTATCTGACCAACAGCATGTGCCCTATTCCCCTCAATGTCAGCTTCACCTTCCCCACAGACACAATCAAAAACCTGCTCCAAAAATTAAAATCCATATCTCGTGCTGCAGACAACCTTTCAGCAGAGTAGCTTAAGATTTTCAGAGAGTCCATAGCCTACACAGTTTCCATTCTGTTCAATAGGCAAGTCCAGGAGCAATAAATTACAGCCCATTAGCATACCTACCATATTTGACACCCAGAGATTAATTTTTTTAACTACTCTCCCGGGAGCAGAGATTTTTTTCTAACACACCCCTCCTCTATGACAATGGTTTTCAATAATAGTCATGAAATGAAACAAAATAACGGTCATAAAATAAAACAGTGACATTTTCTATTTATTGAACTTTGTATATAGAATCAAGCCAGTAAAATAAATGAAAATATTACAGTAGATACAAAGAAAAAAAAAACATTATTGTATTCCTCAAAAAGAAAAAACTTACTCCTACAAATTGGTTTATAGCAGTATAAAACATTATAATTTCTTTTCGATCCTTAATTTCTGCAAATATAAAAATTACTTTGCCAAAATTTGTCTTCTTTGAATATTCATGCTCAGTAGACAGTTTGGACAGATTTGTCAAACTGTCTTCGGTCATAGTTTATTGAAGAACACCTTTAATTAATTTTAATTTTGAAATGCACTTTTAGAGTATTAAGCAAAATGTGCTGAATACTTAGCCCTGGCCCTTGACCATACTGCTCAACTGTCCAGGTTTTTGCAGAATGTCCAGATTTTCATCTCATAAAATTTGTGAATTTCTGGCAAATCAGTGAGGATTGAACTCAATAAATAATGACATAAATTTGTCTTTCAGACTACATTTCCTTCAGAAAATGCATACTAATACAAATCCTGTTATTCTAGTAACTTTCTAAGTTTAAACTTTGTAAGAGCAATATTTAAAAACCGTGCCTATTTTTGGGATTTTGATCCCATTATTTTAGGCTTTGTCCAGATTTCTTATGCTAAAAGATTAAGAGGAATGCCCCTCTGACACTGGTTTCATGACAGACAGAAACATGTTACTTTTTTCAATGACCAAGAAGATACTAGTAATATAAATTTGGAGGATGTGGGAAGCTTGCCCTTAACTGGGGACTGCAGGGGAGGCTGGACTCTGCACCCTGCAAAAAAAAAAAAAAAAAAAAAAAACATTTCAGTGAGCCTTATCATCGAGGGTTTAATCTTTGGTGAGTCATAGTGGAAGGATTTACTATTGCCTTATTTTAGAAAATCAAGAAGAATTTACATTAAAATTATGGCTTTGCTGCATTGCTGTCTATCAGCAGTGAAGCTACATTGTTTGTTTTCTTTCTCTAAATGTCCTGGCAGTCCCTTTGGTAGTTTGTCCATGTATATACAAGCAAGAAAAAGAAACATTTTCCCCACAACCCCTTCAGCAGTTTGTCCATGTATGCACAAACACTCAAATGACACCAAAATGAAATAATTCCTCCCAAAAAAAAAACTTCACCAGTTTGCCCATGTATGCACACACACACTGAAATGACACCAGAATTAATCATTTCCACCAAAGGTCCCCTTTGTCCATGTATGCACAATCAACAGAATGAAACGTTTCCCTACAAAGATCCCTTCATCAGTTTGTCCATGTATGCACAAGCCTTCAGATGACACCAGAATGAAACATTTCCCCCCAACCATCCTTTCAGCAGTTTGTTCATGTACACACAAGCACCAAAATGAAACATTTCCCCCAAAGATCCCTTCAGCAGTCACCTCCAAGTAAGCAGAACACCAGAATGAAATATTTCTCAACACCTCTTCAGCAGTCTGCTCATGTATGCACAAGCTCCAAAATGAATCATTTCTCCCAGTGACCCCTTCAGTAGTCTGTCCATGCATGCCCAAGCACCAAATGATATTAAAATGAATCATTTCACCCAATGACTCCTTCAGTAGTCTGTCCATCTATGCAGAAGGACCGAATGACATTAAAATGAATCATTTTCCACAATGGCACCCTTCAGAAGTCTGTCCATGTATACACAAGCACCAAATTGCATTGAAATGAAACATTTCCCCCAATGGCCCCTTCAGTGGTATGCTCTACTTACCTCAGGGACTAGTTGTTTATTTTTGTTGCTCAATCCCTCTCTCTGTCTCACATCATAACACTACACCCTCTACCTGCACAGCCAATCACAAGGGTGGTACCCAAGGAAGAAGACGTAGGTGAGGGCAAGAGGCACATAGGATGTCTCAGACATCCATTTAGGATGGGTGTTGCTGTTTCCTTTAAAGGGGGAAATATTTGATTAAAAATATATATTTTTAAATTTTATACCCCCTTACTGTTTGCACCGGGGTGGACCACATCCTCCACCTCCCCCATTAGAATGTCTCAGTTTCAGATATCTGGAAAAGATCCTACATCATAATAATACATCCAGGATAACTATCTCTCACTTAATTTCCTGTCATAGATCTAAGTTTCACTTGAATATGGATGGGGATGAACTTTGTTTTATGTGATGGGGATAATGTTCCAGAGCAGTGGTACCTTCTGCAAGATATACCTGTCCCTCTAAACTGTTCTGTTGATGTTGCAGAAGAGGTTTAGATCCCCAGATTGAGTATTTCTGATGCCATATGTCTTGCTGATGTACAGTAAATCCACCAGTATTGCATCAGAGAATGCCTTGTATCCCAGACACAGGTCACCTCTTAGCATAATATATTAATATATTATTGCTATATTCATTATTATTAATATATTATTGCATTGGTTCAATGCCCAGTTTGGCTTTTCCTGCAAAATAAATAAATAAAATAAATATATAATTTGCATTTTCCCAGGTCCTCTCTGAAAATGGACACTGTCCAGTAGGGCTAACCCGGTCAAAAAATGTAAATAAATAAAAAATGATATTCCTTCTTTGATCCCCATCCATTTTTAAGGTTTAGGTGCATGAAGGGTCTTCTGAAGTATGCATTTTCTACAATGTTATCGACACTGTGAGTAATACTTCTGCTATGTCATGATAAGTCAGTGTGGATCATGTAGCATGTATGTCTGGATCAGAATGTTGCAGGTTTGAGGTACAACTTGGGATTAAGTCAGTCTATTCATCCACCCATCCATTTTGTAATAACTCATCTTCATAGAGGTAATGGTGATAGAAAAGATGAGCAGTGCACACCAGATCTCCCTAACCTCAACTCATTCTGCAGGAGCCCCAAGTGTCCTCAGGCAACCATATAGACATAATCTCTTCAGCATGCCTGTGTCTGGCCCACGGCCTCTGCCCATTAGGTCATGCCTGGTCTACCTCCAGTAGAAAGGGCCCTGGAAGCATCCTCCCCATGTACCCAAACAATCTCAACTGTCTCCTCTAAACAAAAAGGTACAGTGATTCTTTTTTAAGATCTTCAAAGTTTGCTAGGCCACTTGCTCTGTCATAGAGACAAAGCTCAGCTACATTACAATGGATCTTCATTTCCACTGCTTGTATCAGTGGTCCATTCCTTTTGATCAAAACTAAAATCTCCAGACCAAAGATGAGAATGTTCATGGATTAACAAGTAATTTGAAGGCTTCATCCTATGACTCAGAATTCACTTCACCACCACAGTCCGTTATAACACCTGTAGTACTGCTGCCTCTGTATTTAGTGTCTAGCTACTTCCTTGATCCTGTTTACCTTCTGTTGTGAACAAAACACCAACATATTTAAACTTTTCCACCTAAAGCAACTGATTTCCTTCTCAGTTGCAGAAAGCAATTCCTTATTTTCTGGAAGATAATCGTGACCAGTGGTTTGGAGGTGCTGATTTTCATCCTTATAGCAAAATGTTCTACTCTAGTATGGAGATCACAGTCACCTGTGACTGAGAGGGTATCATCATCAGTAAATAAAAGCAAAAAATACAATCCTCATATTCCCAAACTGAATATTCTCTAAGCCTTGGCTCCACCTTAACGTCAGCCAATGAAATACCAGCAGGAGCAAGACAAAACATATCACTGGTACAGTCATATGTTTATCTTGTATATTCAACTTGGAACTGAGCATGTAAACACAGCTTTCCTTCTGCAAGTGTAGGTGCCAAGAGGTATACAATTGTGGTCCTAGAGCCCATACTGTTTTAGCAACTCTCGCAGCACATTCTAGTGTGTTCAGTTATATGCCTTTTCCAAGTCCTTGAAAAGTATGAAGGCAACGTTAGCAAACTTCCATGGCCCTTACAATGTCTCCTCAAGAACAATGAGTTGAGTCACTATTCCACTATCACTGAGGAAGCCATACTGCTCTTCCTGAATTAGAGGCTTTACTATCTGAGAAAGCCTCCTTTTTAGCAAAGGATACCGAGACACATCAGCCAGGGAGAATAAGGACTTATTGTCTGTCTATAAATGAAACATATTCTCATTGTCTCATTTTTTGCAAATGGGGACCACCACCTCAAATGCACTGTGCGCACCTTTTGTTGTCTATAAAAAAGGTGTGTTACCCGTGACAACCCAATAACATCCAGTGCCTTCAAACACTTTGGCTGGATCTTGTCTATTCCTGCAGATTTGCCACAATGTAACTGCTTAATTCCTGCAGTTTTCTCAACTACAGCAAGGGACTCTATATTTCCAGTTGCTCCTGGCACTGCCTCCTCAAAGAAAGGCATATCCATTGGGTTCAGGAGTTCTTCAAACTCTTTCCACCTTCCAGCAATGACTGCAGTCCAGTGCAGCAACAACTTAAGACTAGAGGAGAAACCACTCCCTATCAAAAATTCTGGTTCCAGAACCAGCACTGTTTGTACAGCTTATACTAACTAAATCTAGCCAGTGCATTTCAACCTTCAACATAATCTCTGGCTTCTTCCCCAGCAGTTAGCATTCCATGTCTCATGAACTGCTTACCATTGCCAATGTTTGGCCTGCCCTAATACACTATTCTCCTGTCTGCAACTTGATCTCAATCACACTAAACTCCATCCTTCACCTTTTATGAGGTTAGCCCATGTAATGGCTCTAATGAACGTTTTTTGGAGCTGATTCTGATCAGGATATATGGATCATCAAGCCACCAGACATTCATTGGAGAACACCATCACCAGGCCTGGCTCTAGGGTTGGTCCTAATATCCATGTCTTGGGCATATTTCTCTAATTCCTTAACTTAGCCAAGAAGAAGATTGAAATCTGGACTGAATTTTGGCCAATCCCTTTTAGACCAGTTTGCCTATGGCGATCCCACTAGGACCAAAAGTTCCAGGCAGCATAAATCTAAGGATCATAGGGGCACTCAAGCCCCACCACTTCAGTAAAGTCACTATCTCAGGCTTTAACTGAAATTGTATCTGAAATAATGGTATCTGTATGCAGAATAGTATGGGAATACTGTACTGAATTAATGTGCCATCTTTTTTTAAACACTGTTTATTGAATTGTTACTTTGACATAGGCATACTAACATTTATGTAAAAATAATCAATCTGTATTAACAAGTTCACGTTTACAAACATTATACTTCACATATATTGCTATATATCATATAACCTAAGCAACATTACATAAATGATTCAATTTCTTCCCTTTTTTAATAAGAAACATTTTTATTAAACCATCACATACGACATAAGCAATCATACATTTATATAAATAAAAACAATAAAAACAAACCACACGGCACAATCCTAGTTGCAAGCATTTTACATCACAAACCATAGTGACACACTCCCAGCTGCAAACATTATACATCACTTATAATCTACCCAATCATTTTCAGTCAAACATTACATACATAGCTCAATTAAGTCATCCCTTCTTTTAAACCTCATTCCTCCCCTGTATGTATTGTTCCCACAATTCCCATTTTTTTCCTATGTATGAAATATTAAACCAGTATCCATTCTAACCATCCTTTGGAGTCCAACATAAAAATGAAATAGCCCAAGGCAGATTTCAATAAATGAAAACAGTGTGCATAATTAAAAAACATAACCTAACAGCAATGACAATAATGACTAGCATTCTACAATTCTGTATACTTTTAGTTTTATGTACGTTCACTTCCTTCTTACTTAATACATTTTCGGCTTACTGTTTCCTTTATATTAAACATTCAGTCTAATGTTTCACTTTCGCTGCCTGATAACCTATGCTGTGTTTTATTGTCATTTGTCCTTTTTTGCAACTTGTAGGTTCTAATATTTACCACATTTCCTAACAATGAGAAACTTGATGTCTGTCTTCATCTGTGACCAGTAATCAAAAAGAAACAGGAGGAACACAGAACCATAATGACAACAACTACTAAATTTATTCAAAGTTCACTTCCGTATCTGATGCAAACTTTGAATAAATGTAATAATTGTGGTGATGAAGGTTCTGTTTTCCTACTCTTCCTGTTTGGTTAGTGGTATTTTTTAAAAGGCTCTTGCTCTACAGGTTGTGTTCTGCCTTCACCTGTGGCATGATACAGTATTGAAAATTAGGAAAAAGAATACATTACACAGAACTAAAATCAAAAACAGAAATATGAAATAGTCATGGCTAAAACAAAGTAACCAAAAGGTACAGGTGGATATTAACAGCAAGTGACAGTCTGGCCATTGCAAGACTAGTATTCTGCTCAGCAAATCAGAGGGGACTGGGAGACTTGCTTCATTCATTCTTTCATTGGTTAACCTGCTTAATCTATGGTTAAACTGCTTAATCTAATTCAGGGTCACAGAGCATCTAGAGCCTATCTTGACACTCATTAGGCACTTTAGTTAAAATAATGGATGACATTATGATAGAAAGTTAAGAGAAATATTTGTATTTATTTGTTTGACATTTGTTTACCAGGGAGGCCTGACTGGGCTAGAGGCCCATTTTCAGCAGAGGCCCAGGGTGAAAAGATTCAAGTACAAGTTAGCATTATTTAACAATAGAATGTCATGCAAGGATTAGAAGAATGCAAAAAAGAAAATACATATTATATAGATAATTACTTACAGGAAACAACATGAAAGAGATTCAGATAAATATAATGCAGATAAGCCATATTAGTATGGGTCCATTGAGTAGAAACTTCAAAAGCAAATGAACATTATATAACAGTGACCAACTGCATCTTATAGAACATGTAGAGTTTTGTATTCTGTATAATATTCAGAGAGACGTGAATATGAGTATAGTTAAAGAAATAGTTTGCAGATAGGCAGGCTAGAAGTGGGGTGAGAAGGAAGTGGGTGGGTATAAGGATGTAATTGGTTAGGGGCTAGGAAAAGAGACTGTAGTAGTAATGCTACAGCCAGCCTGGGGATGAGCAGGAGCAGAGCCAGCTATTTGTAGCAGTTGTATACAGTTTCAATGGTAGAAAAAAGGTCTTAAAGTTAGACAAACTGGATGAAACATATTTTGTGTCTAAGTACAAATGGTAGAACATCCTTAGTTTTTCAGCATAAAGAGAAGTGATACTCTTGTTTGTAAGGTGCTTGTATTAGTATAAAAAGATGCAAGTAGAGTTGAGAAAGATGCAAGAAGTGGGCTCGTTTTTTAAGAAATGCCTGAGTATAGGGCAAGGTTTGGCATACAGAATTTTGTACATGATGGAGCAAGTTGTTATAACATTAATGTTTTAGCATTTCAGCTTTAGAGCATTTACTATAAACCAGCAGCCATTTTTCATGGGTCTTCGGCAATTATTGGGAAAGTCTTCTGAAATTGTTCTTATTTTTATACTCTTTGTTCTAGCTGTCTGTTGATCATCAGCCTCCTTTTTCTATCACTGGCGGGGGTGGGGGTTGACTGGGGGAGGTATCTTTCAAACAGCCATCATGAGTGGTTTGAGTTTTTT
Source organism: Protopterus annectens (assembly GCF_019279795.1). Taxonomy (NCBI): domain Eukaryota; kingdom Metazoa; phylum Chordata; order Ceratodontiformes; family Protopteridae; genus Protopterus; species Protopterus annectens. Next base: position 1,196,048,481 of record NC_056747.1, on the reverse strand, counting down.
TTTTTCCTTAAGGTTCCTCCCATGGATGCTTGGCTTGCAGAGCAGAATGAATACATGCCATGTGCTGAACATGCTGGGCATCTCTCACTACTGCAAGGGACTTTGCCAACAAGCAGCTCCACCCCCCCCCCCCACCTTCTCAAAAGCATGGGAAATGGTTTCTCCAGTCTCCACTAGAGATATCCAACTTGCCTATGTGGTCTCCGAAAGACCACAACCCACTCCTCTCTACCAGTAGAAGGAAGAGGAGTACATCTCTTCAGTCCTTCCTTTATTCCCACTTGGTTTCTCCAGTGTTGTATTCCCACTTGGTTTCTCCAGTGTTGGGGCCATTATTTGAACCCCAGGCAGCTGGGTCCCAGTAAGGACTCTCTTCCTCTCTACCATAGAGCTAGGTACCTTCTGAGATGATTTGGTGTCATATTCCAAGGCTGGCTAGACCATCCCTTTACTTAATGAGCTTTGACATCTTTGCTCAGTAACTTTTTTTTTTAATTTTATTTTTAGCCCCATTAACGTCATTCTACTGGCCTGGCTCCTAAGTGCCCACATTCATGCTGGGGCTACCAGCTAATCTCCTAACCCCTGGACTTACTTCAGTATTTCTGGGGCTGTTCATAGATCCTAAAGGCATATTGAGGGTTTGGTCATGTTTTCATTTGTCCAGGATCTTTTTTATTTATATGCCCTAACCACTCCCTTGCCCTCCCTCTGTGCATAGACTACTTCTGATGGCATCTCTTCTCTTTCAGCCATGCCTTCACTTAGGGAGCATCATAGATGAATGCTCTTTCACATAAGATGGGCATGCCCACCCCACCCTGCTGCTCTGTCTCCCCAGCCACTAATCAAACCTGGGTCATCTGGGCCATAGTCAGAGCTTTATCTCTCTATGCTACCAGAGCAATCTTTGGCCAGTAACTTTAAGACAGGTACTGAGTAGACCATTAACTCATTAACTTTTATGATCACTTTACCAATATGTGTTGAGTATGTTTGGGGGGGAAGTCTATCCATATTCCAAGATATTTAAACTCATTTACAGATCTGAGATGCTTATTTAGGGGGAAATTGCTGCTACCACTGATGTGTCACAGAGCTAAGTCTTTTCAGAGTGGAAAACAATGTAGTCTATTATGGCCAGATTCAATAAAGCCTACATGGTCTGTTTCCACCGTGTGTGCTTCTCGGTGGTAGAGCAGTGTTTTGGATATAGTAAGTGGTTCTACACAGTGTGTAGAGCCGTACACAGCCAGGCAAACAAGGTAAACACTGTGGCATGCTAATTACAGCATAAGCAGCTGAATTGTATGCTAATGAACCAATCCAAGATGGACGAGCTATTCACCAAGTTATAAAGCAACAGTGTAGACTCAGTGCTGGTTTTCACTGCAAATTCCAAAACTTTTTGGAATACAGCCACGGAAAGGATCTACGCAGAAACAATGTTAGGGGCTTCTGTTGCTTTAATTCATGTGCCTGTGCAACAGGCTGAAGTCTTTGTTGCTGCTGATGCTAATAGACCATGGCCAAGAAGGAGAAGAGTTTTCAGACCTCAGGTAACTTTTCACAATCTGCATGATGTTGGAATTATAGACCACTGCAGGGTGGATAGAGACACACTGCAGGAACTATGCAAACTCTGTAATCCTCAACTCAGAGCCAGGGAAAGCCAAGGGGAAACCCATCCCATTGGACACAAAGGTATGTGTAGCACTTAGAATCTTAGCAACAGGTACCTTTCAGAGACCAACAGGGAACATGCTCGGGGTGTCACAGGTATCAGCATCCAAGATCTTCCATCAACTCTTGAATGCTGTGCTACAACATGCTAGTAACCACATATATTTTCCCTGTACTCCTGAGGATTGGCCCAGAGATATGCAGAAGTTCTACCCTGTAGCACACTACCCTTAAGTATTGGTTGCCATATATTGCACACATGTAATTAAGGCACCACCCAGTGAACAGAAAAGGATCTACATTAATAGAAAGGACTTCCACTCTATTAACTGCCGAGTTGTGTGTAATGCCAAGGATGTGTGTGCTGGCAACCCAGGCAGTTACTACGATTCACATATCTGGCACACCTCCCAACTGTATCAAATGTTTACTAGGGGGGATATCCCACAGAGTCATTTACTGGGGGATGCAGGTTATGCACTGGAATTGTCACTGCTCACACCCATCAGAAATTCACACACACCTGCTGAAGAATGCCATAATGAGGCACAAGCTCAAACCAGAAATATTAAAGAGTGCATGTTTGGGCTGCTGAAGTCGTGGTTCTGGTGCCTAGATACATCTGGGGAGCCCTGCAGTACAATCCACAGACATGTACTGAAATCTTCACAGTATGTGCCATGCTACCCAACATCATCCTGGGGAAACAGTTTCAGCAGGATCAGCAAGGGGAAGGACCACACATCCCACCACCAATACCAAGGTCACCACAGCTACACACAGGTGAGGAGTCAGAGGGGGAAGCAGCAGCTGCTATGGGTGTAGGCAAATGTAGGCATGCTCAATATGCCCTTGCATTGGCTAAGAGACAATGCAAAGCACACTTACTCACCACCTTAGGGCCTAGAATTTTCCTCCTATGAGCATACACATAGTAACATTAATGCTAGGAACTGTCACAACATTAGCTCCTCATGTATTAACTGTGTACTGCTTGCATCAGACAGAGTCAGCCCTGAACTTAAACTGTAGCAACTGCTGGATTTACAAGGTAAGTGTTGAACTTGGAGTGTATTGTGTAATAATATGAATGATTGCCATATCCTTGCATGTTGTTACTTGGTCCAGTAAGTAAGTAAAAGGTGGGAGATTTGTACAGAAGTGATTTTAATATGTGACAGCAGAGGCTTATTGTATTTATATGTGTCCATTACTAAGTAGTAGGCCTTAGACATCAAAGATTCACACATTCATACCTCTCAAAAGTACTGATGGTCACTGCATGGCCTCAGTTTAGCACCATACGTTTGTACTAGAAAATCATTAAAGGGAGACGTTAGAAAGTAATGATACACATTGCAGTTTTAAACTTCACAACCCTCACAAGATCATTAACAATAAAGATGGAAACATTTTGATGCTATCAACTGTCTAACTTTCTAAGACCAATATAAATCAAAGGTTCAATTACCATTTCAACATTACAGATGCAGATATACTAAGTAATAAGTCAGCAATGCACCCTAAGTAGCAGACACAAAGCTTATGTATCCCTGAATCCAAAAGATACAAAACAGGAATATGGCACCGTAACAGGTACAAGCATGCAAAATCTGAAGGTAATGCTACTCAATGATAGAAGTCTAAACCTCAAAATGCACTCTCTCGAGGCACTCCTAAAAATGGAGAACATCAATATCTGTGCAGCAACTGAGACCTGGTTCAAGGCTCCAGAGAGCACTCCTGCAATACCAGGCTACAACTCTTACCACACTTTTCGGCCACCAAACCATGACTGAAACACTAAAGGAGGAGGAGTGTCCATATTCACCAAGGATATTCACAACACCAGGCTAGTTGCCCAACACAATGCATCTGAAATTCTTCAGGTGCAACTAGCACTAGGTAAGACTGCAATCCAAATTGTAGCTGGCTACAGATCCCCCACCATGCCCCAATATTCTCACTACACCTTTCTAAACATACTGAAAAGTATTAAGATACAACCAAACACCCTAATACTGGGTGATTTCGACTACCCTGCCATTAACTGGGAAAACTACTCGTGTACCAACACCTTTGCCCAACGGTTCTTGGAATTCATAAATTCCAACGCCCTGGATCAACTAACCCTTAGTCCCACCAGGGACTCCAATATCCTAGACTTGGTCATTACCAACATGGAAAATCAATGCTCCACACCTATGGTCACCCCCCTCGTTGGTCAGGTCCCACCCCCAGTAAGGAAACCTCCATAAAAAACTTATCCAAAGCCAACTTCATGCTACTCAAGTCAGAAGTGACAAACTTCATGACACCCATGCAGACGGGAACCGAAAGTTCGACTGCTAAATCCTACACTAAGGCACTGTATGAGCATATCCACTCGTGCATGAATCGTGTCATCCCCAATAGAACCAAGACACTCTCCTCCAAAATAAGGAAGCCAATCTAGTGGTCCCTTGCCATTAACAAACTTTACAACAAAAGGAAGAATCTGTTGCAGAAAAGAGGAAAATCCCAGGATGTATAAAACTCCCTTACCAGCCTCAGTAAGAAGCTGAGATCCCTCATAAAATCCTCCAAAGCTAGTTATGAAAATAAAATTGCCAAAGATTCCAAAGACAACAACAAGGCATTCTATAGCTATGTCAAGAATCTAAATGACAATGTTCAGATCTGCTCTGAGCTACAACAGAATGGCATTAAATGTATTGATCCCAAGGATATTCCCAATATCCTGGCAGATCAATTCAGTGCAAACTTCATCCCCTCTCACCCCATAATGGGCCCATCTCAATACCGAAAGATTGCCAAATTCCGGTAATAACGGCCACACAGGTAAACAATGCACTTTCCAAAGCTAAGAATACAGCATCCATGGGACCAGATGACATCCCAGGCTGTGTACTACATGAACTACAAAATGAACTGCACCTCACCTAAGTGTCATGTTTAATAATAGCCTCACCTCAGGCTTCATGCCTACTGAGTGGAGCACAGCTACAGTTATCCCACTCCACAAGGGGGGATCCACCTTGGATCCCAGGAACTACCACCCCATCAGTCTGACGAGTCTGATCTGCAAGACCAAGAAACATATTATCATGGAACTTATAAAAACAGACATTGGCAGTCTTCAAACACTGGACCCCATGCTGTTTGGGTTCGTGAAGGACCGATCTTGTCTCCTGAACCTGATTGACTTTTTCGAATCAGTCTCCAGAGTCGTGGACAAGGGTAAGGTGGTCCACACAGCCTATCTGGACCTTGCCAAGGCCTTCGACCCCATCCCCAACTCTGGAATCATAGATAAACTTACTAAGCTGGGCAATAATCCCTACATCACTCGATGGGTTGCCAACTGGCTTATTGACAGAACCCAGACTGTAAAAGCAGCCGACTCCAAATTCAGCTCCAAACAAGTGACAAGTGGAGTACCTCAGGGTTCAGTCCTGGGACAGCTCTTGTTTGGCATCTAATTCTCTGAAGTACAGGCCAATACTAAGGGACTCTGGCTAACAAAGTTCACAGATAACTGCAAACTGGGATCCATTATTGAATCCCCAAATGATGTGGATATTCTACAAAAGGGCCTTACAGAAACAGATGCTTGGTGCTAGAGCCATGGGCTCAAGCTCAATGCCAAGAAATGTATAGTTATCCCCTTTGGGAAAAACATGTACCCATGAATTACCACATAGGTGGCAGTACACTAAACACCAAAAGTGTGATATGAGACTTAGGGACACAGGTGGACAGTGGTCTCACCTTCGATAACCACATCGCCACAACAGTCAGGAAATCCTTATATGTGGCACACTTCATCACTAAGGGCTTTTCATCCAGAAAAAAGGAGGTCATTGTCCCACTGTACTCATCCTCATTAGACCCATTATAGAATACAATGCCCCGTTTGGTATGTACCTCTCAAGACATCTACAACTGGATAGGCCACAGAAATACCTCACTAAAAGAATCACAGGCCTAAAGCAGATGCCCTATGCTGACTGTCTAAAAAACCTCCACCTATACTCTGTCGCATATTGTCTACTCAGAGGCGATCTCTGCTTAACATACAAGGCCATGTCAAACCCAGAGCTGTTGGACATGCTACACTTAAAGAAATCCTAATCCCTCAGAGAAACACACTCCAGGGATCTAAACCTTGTCATCACAATGAACAAAACATGCTGGAGGGATAGGTTCCTGACTCAGAGACTCCCCAGACTCTGGAATAGACTGCCCATACATGTCAAGCAGAGCACCTCTTTGGCCCTCTTCAAAAGGAACCTTGATGATTGGATAGGAGATAGGAAATTCACCCTGGGATTACATCAGTCCCCCTGCTAGACAGGGGTCCAGGGAAGTAAATGCTGTGGGAAGAAATAGCCAGGGAATTGTTATGGCTAGGCTTGTATAGGCCCTAGGGCCGATAGCCTAGTACCAACATATGAATCTATGAACCTATTATCATCATTTGCACAAGGTGCTGTGGAGAGGCAGAAAGCCTAGGCTGACACAAAAGGTCGGTGAGTGTGTGTGAGTAAGAAAGAGAAGCAGGCAGACATTTGGATAAAGAAACAAATGGCCATTGAGACAAAATGAGTTTTAAGCTGCATGGTTGAAACATATAACTGTTGTGTGTGTGTATCTGTATGGGTCCTCTAGGTGAAATTGGTGTGTGAGTGTCTGTATGAACATAGCCAAGATCTGTGCTAGCTCTGTGTCTTGGTATGTCAGACAGGTGTGAGCTGTGCATGGTAGAGGTGGCAGTTAATCACTGTTGTCCCTAACCATGAGGACTGCTTCTGCCAGGAGTTGCACTGGCACATCCACACCCATGGTCAGATGCACTGCTGCCACTTGAATGTGACTGATGTCTGCTGGATAAGCTCTCCTCATGAGGATGCCCAGGACCATGACCCCATGGCCTGCCACATCTGGGTGTGGACAGCTCACCCACTGATGGAGCAGTGGAAGTCCTGCCACTATGGAAGCGTGACTTGGCATGACCACATTAGCTAACAGGAGATGATGTGGCTGATGTACGAGCATGAGAATGCCACCCCCCCCAGCTGATGTTCTAATACAGTCACTGCTCATCCTAATGTGTCATTTATCCAATCCATTGAATTAGCAACATAGTGGATGCAGTCATGCATGTCAGCCTATGCACCATGTACAACCCTAAACATGTCTCTGGAACACATATGGGAACATGCCTGTGCCTATACAATGGCCTTAAACATATGTTAAGTGGCATGGAAATAGACACCTGGATTAGGTGGAGGATGGACAGCAGGCCTCCTCAGGGCACCCCTAACAACCCTCCTGTGTGGCACCTCACCCACACTTTAGCTACAGCCAGAGTCAATAGGCACTGAAGCCACAGTAACCATACTTCCATGATCAATTGTCTCAGCCTTCACCTGTCCAATATCTAAGGGCTCTCTGGAATGGGTAGATGTAGGCCTACTGGCTGTGTCTGATAGAATTTCAGGGGATAGCTGTATACCAACCTCAGTGTCAGATTCAACCTCTGCATCTCCTGATTGTGCCTCTGGTTGGCCACCACCACCACCATCATCACAGTCTGCTGATACTCTAACATCAGGTGGTATAGTCCCACACTTCCACTGTCAAGATCATCTGTGATAATTAGCAACAAACACAGGAACAATTAATACCTTCACTACCATACTGTAATATATGCTAACAAAATAACAATGGTGCCCACTATTAGACAGTACAGCAATACACACAACAGTCCTGATATCATCACACACTAAAATATTTCTTTGAATTGCTCATCAGTACTGACATTAAAATGTTTTGCTTACCATGTACAGATGATGGTATTCTCTGTATGCTGGATGGTCACATGGGGTAATACTTTTTCCCCTTTATATGTCCATTAACTATACCTTCAACAAGAACTTGGATGACAAGTCCAACTTAAACCCATGTGTAATCAATCAGAATGTGTTGTTAACTGTAGCAATCTTTAACCTCCCCAAAAAAATTCTTGTAAAACAGAACTAACATATTGATTTTAAGTTTTTTTACTACGCAACAGTATTTAACAACTGAGATATAAAAGCCTACCTGGAAGCCCCACCTGGGACATGCTTGCTGTCAATAAAACAGTAGCACCAATGACAAGGGCATGCTGTTCTGCACTTTCCTGGGAGCTGTCTGGATTCCTGACAGTGAACAGCAACTCTTCATTTGCTGTTAGTGGTGGCTCTATAGCAGGCCCCCTGGTACTCATTCCATCATGGGCCACTGCAGCTGCTTTCCTCCGTGCAGATGAGCTCATGCCAGTGGCCCTGTGGTGCACCTGTTCATATGTCCTGCTGTGGCTGCCCACTGCATTAATCTCTGAGACTATCTGCTGCCAAATTTGCATTCTGCTTGATATATCTCCACATCATCTCTCAAGCAGGAAGGCAGCATGTTGCCTAAAAGCTTCAACAATTACCTGATTCTCAGGGTCAGTGAAGGGGGGTTTTGAAGATTGAGATGCCTGGGTGCCATAATCCTAGTTGCCCTAAAAGACAGCAGAATGATTATACACATATGTTTCACAGAACTACAAAATAACCATTTCCAGATAAAACAGAAATGGTAGCATTTCAATATTACCCACTGTAGAAACATAAAGCAGTCTAGAGATTTGAAATGTGAACAACAGGCTGGATGCAAAAAAGGAGAGTAACAATAGCAGCATATCCTTTCTTTGTGCCATAACAGAAATGCAGCTTTGCTCCCCCACCCCCAAAAGAATAGGCAAATGACACATTTTGCTAATAAACCATCTTTGAAATGCTAAAAGTGCTATCAAATGAACTTCCACATATACATGTCTATAGCTTTAACACAGAACATTCCATGTTAAGGTATTGCCAGTCATGTATACCAGTGAAATGCCCTGCCAAACATACCCATGCCATCAGTACACATCTAATGCATACAGATCAGATAAAAGTGTAAAAGTCATTGCTAATCCAAATATATATATATATATATATATATATATATATATATATATATATATATATATATATAAAGCTATTAAATGGATTTTCTTAATTACATTCCAGCATGTGCAGTATATAGCTGACAAAATGCAAGCATACCTTTTCAAGTTCAGTAATCCTCTGTGCTGATATATCCCAAAGTAATAGCCTCTTGTCTGTGTTCTCCACATAAAAAAGTCTCCTCACCTTGAGTTTCCCTAGCTACATGGTTGCCTTGTTATAGTGTAGATTCAGGGCTGTCAGCATTGTGAAGATGCAAATAAGGTGTGAAGTCATTAGAATTGCTGAAACCTAGATTCTTGGCTCTGTGTAGCATATGTAAACATAGTGCAGACACTCCCTCAGTGTTTGTTTTTAATGGATTGCAACTGTGAATTATTACTGATATGGAGAAGAAAAACACAACAGCAGTGCAGACTGCCCTACATCCAGTGGGTGTGTCAGCTTAAACTTATAAAGTGTTAGATGTAAGATTGTCAAGGCTGGAAATGTAATTAAGCAGCACACAATTCACAGGTTCTGTTCATTATCATTTAACCTCCTCTTCATTTGTTGGCAACTGCATATTATATTACTGCCATTTAATATCCTTACACATTTTAAGGACTATGACATAGAATGGCTTACAAACTGCATGTCTCAGATTACTGGTTAGATTAAAGAAAACGAGCAACAAAAACAGAGAGGTAAAACAAAGCTGAATATTTGCAAGCAATACTCATAACTGGTTGTGTGATCACTTAGTGCACTACATCCAAACATAATAAATGTACAAATAACACTTGTATGGTTTCACATTACCGCAGATTATGTTGCAGTTGGTTGTATGCGGATTGATTTCAGTTCCTTGCTGCAAAGCTGTTTGTGTGGCAAAGAGGGATAAGCACGCTTTTGTTTTCTGAAGGTTCACTGGAGTGAGAGTTCAAATCCAGACCTATGTATAAATATTTCATGTGTACTAACAAACATTTTGTAGTGTTTATTTCATAGACTGATTTTCTTCATTTGAACTACTTTTCCCTTTTATGTTTCAGTTCCCTGCTACAAAGCTGTTTGTGTGGCAAAGAGGGATAAGTCACCCTTACTGTGTTCTGAAAGTTCATTGGAGTGAGAGTTCAAATCCAGACCCATGTAGAAATATTTCATGTGTACTAACATTGTGTAGTGTGTATGTCATATATTGTTTTTCCTCATTTCAACTACTTTTCCATTTTTTCTTTTTCTCTTTTTGGGGGTGTGGGGCCAGTGTTTGCACAATGCAAGGCTTAGCACAAAGATAGGACATGGAGAAAAACGAATGTCAGGTTTGGCTGTGCTACAAAGTGCAGCAGTGTGCAAACTGGACTAGTGGCCCACCCAGGAGGCAGACAGAACACCTGCAGAACACCTGCAAACAGTGTGTATGTAAAAGGGCAAAGGTCAGAAACAATAAATTTTTTGCAATTTCTGTGTTCCATTGTGCAACTGCACTTAGTGGCATTGTGCAAAGTTTAGCAAGGTTCCCCCAGCAGCTGCAGACATCGAACACCTGTAGGCAGGACTCAGACAGCCAATACTTGAATCCCAATACATTCGATTAATTCTGTTGGGTGCTGCGCAAACCCGCTAAGCAGCACTGCACAGTGGTTAACAGAGGGACCTTAAGAATGATTAGGAAATTAGGACATTTCATGTAACTAGTCTTATAGAAGCAGGTGTAAGGGTAGGACTGGAGTACAGATGGTTCTGGGTTCTAGTCCAGGGAGTGCAACCTAGTTTTACTGTTGTGACATTGCAGTTTATAGCAATGAACTGAAAAATAGACAAGAGTTATTTCAACATTCTTGTGGCAACTGGTGTAAGTGTAGGACTGTCATACACATGGTCTTGGGTTCTAACATAGCATATTCCATACACTTTTACTGTTTTTCCACTTCCTGTTATATTCACTCTCACTTATAACACTTTAGATAATGGAGCTGATATGAATTATATGTATGAGGGATGAGACACCATCATTGTGTTTTCAGATATATGACTGAGAGTTATACTGTCTACTATATTTCTGTAAGTATAATTCTGCCATCTGGACTCATATGGGCTTCACAATTACATAATACACATACTTAGCTGGATCTATATCCAATAACCTTGTCAGGTCACACACATACATATGTTACAGTTCAAACTGTCACCTGTATTTATGCATGACTTCAAACTATGTGTGAACAGTACTTCTTCTGTGGCAAAGATGGAAAATCAACACTCTGGAAGAAAATGTTTTGTCCATTATACCTAGGTTTGAATAATGGCAAAAACAAATGTGTCAGGTCATTACATTTATGTCCCCAGTGCATATCTGCAAACTTAACTCACCTAACAGTTACCTTCCAATTTCCAATATATATTTTCATCAATATACACCCTACAAACTAAGGCCAAATGTCAGATTTCAATTATTTAATTCCTCTTTGCTTGGCAATGCTACTCTCCTCTTAACATCGAGCAAATGTGGTTGGCATTGTTGGATGGGTTTGTGCACTATCAGTAAACATGATAACTGCAATTGGTGGGAAAATATCATTTTCCATTGCTCTAGTTCAGCTGGTAGACATGGCTAGATGTGGAGAGGAAGGTGCCAAGTTTAGGGCAGAGAGGTGGGATTTCCAGGAGTCCAGGATATTTACTGGATTCCTGGTAAAGCACCACACCAAAAGATTTCTGCAGGGGGACTATTCCGGCTCCCAGTACAAGTCTGAGGTGTGGAATAGTTTGGCCCAGGCTGTATCCAGTGCCTCTGGTATCCCACCCACTGCACAACAATGTAGGCATCATTGTAATTATTTACATAGGAGAAAAAGGGATACTCTCAAACACTGGTTGCATGAGTTTGAGACTGCAGACATCCTACAGCCATGTAAGTATGACAGTAAGAGAGTACTTGTAAGACCTAGAAAGCTATATATATATATATATATATATATATATATATATATATATATATATATATATATATATGGTTCCCTATTAGAAGCCTGAAACACTATAAGCCTGAAAGTCAAAATCCTGAAAACTATAGACTGAAAATGCAAAATCTCGAAAGTGCAAAATCCTGAAAGTCAAAATCCTGAAAACACAAAATGGACATACTGACATCATTGTGGCTTTGCTATTGTTAGCCCTGTGGTGTTAGGTCATGCGTTGGGTCCAGGTAAGTGTGCGGTTGGTTTTATGTTAGGGTTAGGGGCGGTTTAAGTGAGTTAGGATTAGGGCGCAGGTTAGGCATGTATGCAATAGTGACAAATATTGGGGTTAGGGGCGGTTTAAGTGAGTTAGAGTTAGGGCGCGGGTCAGGTGAGTGTGCGATAGTGACGGACCTTAGGGTTAGGGTTAGGGTCAGGGTCAGTTGGTAGATATTAGTGTCTTTATAGTGACATATTAGCATTATTTGTGTTTTCAGGATTTTGACTTTCAGGATTTTGCACTTTCGAGATTTTGCATTTTCAGTCTATAGTTTTCAGGATTTTGACTTTCAGGCTTATAGTGTTTCAGGCTTCTAATAGGGAACCATATATATATATATATATATATATATATATATATATATATATATATATATATATATACAAGACTGGTATATATAATGGCATTCTGTTCTTTTCCCAGCTCCCACCGAATGTAAGTTCAAGCGACAGGCTCATGTTGCTTGATTGGATAGACTTAGGGAAGCAAGTTGTATGTATGCAGCTGAAGTGAAGTGTTATTGCAGCCTTAAAAGTGAAAGACAGCCTTTTGGTGTTTTATAGAGTTGAATCAAACTGAGCATGCATATCCCAATTGTAAAAGCAAGTATGCATGCATTAGTCTGTAGCACAAACTAATTGTAGGAGTCCAATATTAGACTGTAGTCAGAGGTTGTGGGTTCAGATACCACAGTTCACAACTATACAATACTGTTATTTTATCAGTAATATTTACATTAAATTAAAAACTATACTGGTGGCACTAATGCCCTGATGTAAACTGTAATCTGTATAATTGGAAAACACATATTTGCAATATATACACATTTCAAGGATTACTTTCAGCAATCTGTAGTATAGTGTGTATCTGTTAGGGTGTATACTTAAGTGTAATACTGCAGATAAAAGAGTTGTATAATTGTATTAATGCATTGTATGTCACATATGATGTTACCAATTTTATCTATTTTCTTCTCTCACCTCAACCCTTATCTCTCTCTTTTTATTTTCTATTATGCAACATCATGATGTCTCCATCTCATTCATTCATTTGTACCACATCACTAAATGCTCCACAGCACAGTAAGGTAGGCCATCCCCAGTGGATCAGCCTACCCCCACTCCACAGACTCCAGCACAGATGCCCAGCATGTCTGGAAGCCAAGCTGGCAGCACTGCCTCTCTTGCTCCTGCACTATCTGTGCCATCAGGTAGTAGTGCCCCAGAAGCTGGTGCAGTGGTACCCTGTGGTGGAGGTGGTGATTTCATCACCCGCTGGGAGAATCCAGGGTTGGTGAGTAGGGTCATGCACCATACCATTGGTGTATGCCTATGTTAAATGGAGATGCTGCTCTCCCTCATGGTCCATAGGAGGAGAGGACATCAAGCACTCCAGCTGCCAGTGGAATAAGGGGACAGTGATGACAGTCCAGTAGGTGAGTACTCGATTATCACTGTCTCCAAGCTTGATGGGCATGAACTTGTGCTGTCCACTCCCTCACCCCAATCAAGGTGCCCCCCAATGTTTTATGTCCCTCACTGTCTGTCTCATCTTGTTTGTCTTGTTTGTTTACATTTGCTTCCTCACCTACATAACTTACTTGACCCACACATACCTACATCCCTTACTCAGCAGTCCTCTGTTACTAAATAAAAAAAATGGGTGCCTGTCCCACAAACAAAATATCATCCCATCTACAGCTCTCCATGTCACAAATGTTTCCTCTTGACACACGTGATATGGTCCAGCTGGCTCTACAACATGATTATGTTGCTGTCACCCTTCTCTAGAGGTGACAGTCCAAATTATGCTAATATTTTGTACATATGATCAGTTTTTACTGTTAAAGAAATGGATAGCTATGGTTCTTCCTCTCTCCCTCCTGCACATTCCTGTATTGCTTTCCCTTTGTTCTTCCCTGCTTGCTTCCTATTTCACCACTTTCCTATCTACCCCATTTTAACTATAATCTGGTCAAAAATTAAAATCATACACAACACACATACATTGCAGAAAAAGCGATGGATCCTTTCACTTTTTGGCCTCTGTGTTTGCAAGAAGTTTTGCATCATGCAGCAATGCCAAGTGACAGTGAGCAGCAGTACAACACTGTGATTATCTCTCCACAATGCAGCTTTACCACGCTAAGCTATGCCAAAACACAGCAACACATGTACTATAAAGAATTCATGTCATTACATTATCACTGTTTATTTAAAAGTATTTGAAAGTATTAGATACACCAGGATTTGAACCCAGTATCATCTGGGCTGAAAAAGAAATGTGTGAATGCATTTAAACCTGCTGCCACAGAGTCAGTTAAGCAGTAGGTGTGTTTCATAGACTCATTGCTAACTCTTAGACTTTAGCAATGCAGCTCGCGTTTGCACACTGTGTAACTACGAGCAAACATGGAAAGTATTGAAAATGTGTATATCGCATGTTCAAACATGTTGCCAACCATTGCTCAAGCCCGCTGCTCACCGAGCTATGGAAAAGTAAATAGTATTATGTATTATCGCTGTTTATTGTCCATTACTTGTCTATCGCATGAAATTACATGTGGAAACATAACAAACTGAAAACCCTATCTAACAATATGTCACATATTTACAATACGGCCAAGTGTTGCCTCCCCAAAGCACTGCAACCCTGGCATCTCAGTAGTTTTTTCCCCTATATATCACTTACACTACAGAAATTAATATCAAATGTGTGATATACAATGCACAGCAATCTGTTAACATGCAGAACTAGAACTATTTACCCATAAGCATAAAAAGCCTTATTTGCAAGGCTAGGGAAGGGCTCAGCATTATCCACAGGACCAAGCTGACCTTCAACACACTTGACCCACCCCATTTTGGTTTTGTCAAGGGTAGTTCTTGCTTATTAAACCTAGTGGAATTCTTTGATCCTGACCCCAAAGAACTGAATGAGGGACAACAGGACATACCACCTATATTGAGTTATCCAAGGCCTTTGACACTATCCCCCAGTCAGGTGTCATAGAGAAAATCTTGCATCTGGGGATTAACCCATACATTACTAGATGAATAACCAACTGGCTCACCGACAGAACACAAAACTGTCAGAGTTGGAGACTGCACCTCCACCACTAAACCACTTACCAGTAGAATACCACAAGGATGTGCACTGGACCCTCAAATATTTGGAAACTGTTTCTCTGAAGTTCAGACAAAGGTAGATGGTCTGTGGCCTACCACGTTTGCAGATGACTGTCAACTGGATGCAGTCATATACTGTCCCCCAACTATGTTAACATATTACAGAAGAGGCTGACACAGACAAATGACTGGTGCCAAACTCACAGACTGAACCTTAAAGCAACAAATGCCTCATTGTCCCCTTTGGCAATGATATACCCTACTAATTGTGATATACATAGCACCCCTCTAAGCTCAAACACAGTGTTGCAAGACTTGGGGAATACATGTTGATAGCAATCTATCCTTCAATCACTATGTGTCCATAGTAGTGAGGCACATATTCTACATTCTGCACCTCATAAATAAGACCATCACATCCAAGACCAGGGAGGTCATAGCTCTGCTGTACTCTACCCTTATCAGACCACTAAGTGAGTACAATGTTCCCTACTGTCAGTACCTCACCAGGCACCTGCAGCAACTGGGAGAATCCAGGGCCTCCAAAACATGACATAGATGGAAAGACTGAAAGATCTGTCAAAATGGAAAGACTGAAATATCTGTCACTGTATTCAGTATCATGAAGGCTGCTGAGAGGTGACCTATGCCTGGCCTACAGAGCAGTCTCAGACCTTGCTCTATTGGAAATGCTGGACATCTGCAAATCAAATGGGACAAGAATAACTTGATCCAGGGATCTCAACCTAGCCTGTAACATAAACAGAACATGCTGAAGAGACAGATATATCTCCCAGTGATTGCGACTCCTCTGTAATAGGGTCCCACTGCATGTGAAGCAGTGCTCCTCAATGACCCCATTCAAGTGCAACCATGCTAATTGGATGGATGATTGTAAATTCACCCCTGGAGTGTGGCACCTATGTCATGCACAGGGCCAGTCAATGCTGATCACAAAATGCTCTGCTAACAATGACCATCTAACTATGCTCAATAAGGGTGCTTGTGTTTTTACATGGCTAGGCTTGTAAACACCCTAGAGCCATTAGTAACCTCCTATGAATCTATGAAGCCATGAACCTATGCAGGTCTCCCAACAGCTTCTCTCCAATATGGCCTGCTGATGTTGTCCACTATAAGTTGCCCTGTGGTCTTTTAAGAGTTAGACTTGTGCAGTGGTGTTTGCATAAAAACTGAGTTCTGTAGTATGTGTACTTAGACATGAGTTCTGTTCTCACTGTAGTCAACTGTATGTGTAGTTTTGTGTGTGTGTGTGTGTGTGTGTGTGTGTGTGTGTGTGTGTGTGTGTGTGTGTGTGTGTGTGTGTGTGTGTGTGTGTGGCTATCCAGAAGAGCAGAAGTGTGTATCCTACCATTACAGTGCCAATCCCATAGCGTAGACAGTATTTTAAAACTTGCATGTGCCTACACATCCATTTCATACAGGCCCCCAATATCTTCTCTGCAGGACGCCTCACTGATGTCATCAACTATACGTTGACTTGTAATCCTGTAAAAGTCAAACTTGTGCCATGGCACTTCCGTGAAGTATTGATTTCTGTAGTCTGTGTGCTCAGATAAGTAGGGATTCTGTTTTCACTGCAGTCAACTGGTGTGCGTGTGTGTGTGTGTGTGTGTGTGTGTGTGTGTGTGTGTGTGTGTGTGTGTGTGTGTGTGCGCGCACTTGCTTGACATTACAGAGAGCCTTTTACTCCAGCATGTGAGATATTGTTATTACCATATTCTCCTCAACAAACACTGCTGATGTTATCAGCTATTAAGTGTTTCCTGAAACACTCTGAGTCAGACTTCAGCTGCGGTTTTTGCCTTAAATTCAGAGTTCTATATCCTGTGTACTTAGATAGGTAGGGGTTCTATTCTCACTGCAGTCAACTGTGTGTGTGTGTGTGTGTGTGTGTGTGTGTGTGTGTGTGTGTGTGTGTGTGTGTGTGTGTGTGTGTGTGTGTGTGTGTGTATGTGTGTGTGCGCTCTTGCCTGACATTACAGACAACGTTTTACATCAGCATGTGGGACACTGTTATTATCATATTTTCCTCAACAGACAATGCTGATATCATCAGCTTTATGTGATTTGTGGATGTGCACTACTCCCACCAGGGCAGGGTCAGAAAGTGGCCTGTAGGCCAGGCAGAAGTCAACTCATCATATATGATACAGATTACAGTGACATGGCTTTCAGTCGATCCACATACATCATAGCATGGTTTGCAGGCCCTGTGCTTTTTCTTGGTAAAAAACAACTGTGGTCTCTCCAGCTGGTGTCTGGTGAGGTACATACAAAAGAGAGCATTATACCGTTAGTGTTCTGATGAGGTTCGAGTACAGTGTTGTAATATAATCCTAAGATCTGAATATGATGACGTGCCTTATGATGTGCACAACATAGGCTTCACACTTGGTGGTCGAAGTTCAGATTGCTATCTACGTGTATTCCCAGTGCTTGCATCACTGGGTTTCAGCATAGAGGGACTGTTGTCAATGTTGTAATTACCATGGAATTCCACTTTGCAGACGGACAAAATAAAGAAACATTTTTGCATTTATTTGTAGATTGTGTGGCTTTGTCAACAGTCATTTGTCTGTGTTAGCCCCTCCTGTAGTATGTTATCTCATAGGCAAACTCAATGATTGTACCCAATATGCAAGAATCAGCAAATACAGTCAGCCAAAGGCCATATATGTTAGCCTGAACTGTCAAGAAATAGATTCCAAACAGTAAAGGGCCAAGTACAGATCCCTGGGGTAAACCAATGGTGACAGCTCTACTGGTACAGGTTGATTCACCAGCTTTCACAGTATTTGTTCTGTCAGTGGCCCAAATGGTTACCCATCTAGTGATATGTGGTGCAATCCCCAGCTGTGAGACTTTTTCAATAATCCCTGTGTGGAGGATTGTGTTCAAACCCTAGGCCAGTTGAGGTTAGCCAGTATGCATTGTCTTATCTACATCCAGGCCTATCACACAGAATCAGTTGGCTGTGACAACATCAGGGATCGCCTATCATGTAACTCATCATATACACCTTCCTGACATGGTTGAATATAAACCTCAACACACCCACCACACATACTATGGTGCTTTAGAAAGGAGTTTTCAACATGCATCCCTGTGAGGTGGGGCAGAGACAGCAGCCAATGCATCCATGTATCTACACATCCTGACTCTCCTCATCTGTGAGGTAGACCAACATGTCATCATGGACCTTTTCTAAATGGACACTAGTGATATCCCAGCTGTGTGCAACAAACTTGTGTGAATTGTTAATGCTGTATCATGTCTGTTACATCTGTTAGATGTTTTCAAAATGATTATCGAGGACATGCATGCAACACTATCAGCTTTTTTTAACTCGACAATCCCAAGGCATTTGACACAAATCCACCCTGAGGTATTCACTCAAAACTGTCAGATGTGGCCATATACACCTATATCACCAAGTGGACAGACCACTGTATCACATACATGGCATATAAATATACTGACATGTGTGAAGTGACCTATATCTCACACTGTGATCAGGTCTGTACATCAGGACTGTCTGCTACGCCCGTTCATGTCCATTATTTAAGTGATGGACATCACAGATGACATACACATCCTGTGTACAAACATCTGTCTGAAGGACTACAGATTGTGGGCAATCATTGACTCCAACTGTGATATTAGTATAATACAGACAGCATCAACACACACCAAAGATTGCTGCCACAGCCATGACAACACCTGTAATGACAAGAAAACATGAGGGGATTTGTTACATCAGGAAAACAAACACACAACCCAAGCATAATGTGGATGTCACGCACTATAATCAGACCAATAGTTATGAGGCCTGTGGCCTGTGTCCTGGGGTAGATGGTAAGTGGAAAGTCCACCAGCATGTGGTCACAGGGCTGACTACTCCCTTGTATGTAACACAACTACTGAGTATGTGAAGGTAATCCACATCAGTGGCCATAATACCTCCATAGTTCACAGCCTTCATTACACCAGTAACTGAGTACAATGCACACTTCTTCATGTACCTCCCTACACATCTTCCAGTGATGTGTAATTAAAGTGTACCACCTTTGTCACAATGAACTGTCACACATCTTATTAGCCATACCTAGGTATTCTTTTAGTGGTATGAACATTGCTGTTTGATGGTGCAGAACCCCCACCAAGTTGTTACACCAAATGCATGTGTGCTACCTGTTCTGGTGATGCATACAGTACATACATAGGTGTTTGACAACATTAAGGGCATGGGTAACATTTGTGACAGTGTGGACTGTGATATATATATATATATATATATATATATATATATATATATACATATATATATATATATATATATATACACACACACATATATATATATATATATATATATATATATATGTACATACACACACACACACACACATATATATATATATATATATATATATATATATATATATATATATATATATCTGCCATGTACACCAGCCAACTAGCCTGTGTTGATTATAATGTCACATACAGGTATAGCAATGCCACTCCTAATACCTCCAGCAGATGTTACAGTATCAGGACAGTGTGCGTGATTGCCCTCATAGAGTGTGGACATATCATAATAGCTGTACAAGTGTGTTTGTGCAGAATCATCTCTGATCACCCTAAATCACATACATTATGGCAGAGGCATGGGATTACTGGTAGTATTATTTTGATATCGTCAATGATTATGCTTGCTTATTTTAATGTTTCCTGTGAGCCTTTACCTGTACCCCACTTGCTGGAGACCTCTGCTGAGATTACACTCTTATTCAGGCAAATCAGCTTGCACAGCTTCATAATATACACCCTTCGCCAGTTGAATGTAACATCCCTGATAGTTGTCCTCTGCATTATTCATGCAAGGATGATTGTCTCACACAGACATCCTCCCCATTGTTATGTCACCTTGTGTGATAGTCACATAATACACATTTTCACTGTGCAGTCCCTAATGTACCAGACTGATATGCGATTGGTCTTGGTGCTACAACTGTCTTCCATTGACATGTCCTCATCTGCTGTACATTAGGTTGTTTCACCTCTCCTCTTTCCCTGTGTTCATTTCTACAACTCATCTGTGTGTCCCCATTCCATATACAAACTTCTGCTGAGTGTGTATTTTACATGGCAGTCCATGTACCCATACAGATCATTTACACAACTTCAGTATAGAATGCCAGGAATGGGATTTCACAATAATCTGCACTATAGATACACTATCTTGTACTGTGTTTAGACCATATACTTAATCTCAACTCATCAGATTTTCACAGAATGTCCAGATTTTTCCCTTTATATCTTTTGGTGTGTTTCTTATCAAATTTGTGGTTTCCTGCCATATCACTGGGATGATCTCAGGACTGCTGTGACTTGATAATTACAGATTATTTCAGACTCCAAATCCTTCAGAACATGTATCTTAGCACAAACCCCTGATTATTCTAGCACATTTCTAAAGAGCAAATATGTCAAATATGTTCCTATTTCTGGGTCATTGTATATGTTCCTATTTCTGGGTCATTGTCCCCCCATTGTGTTAGCCTTTGTCCAGATGTCTTGCTCTAAGAGATTGAGAGCTATCTGTGAATCCCTGTTGATCTTTGTGGCATTCCATTGAAAACTGCAGACCTTTAGTGCTCTGATTTAAACAGGATTGCTATCCATGTTCACTTACATGATTTCTTGGCCAGGAACGTTGTTGCCAGCCAGGAAACTTCATTTATTTATGTTTAAACATAGTGCGCCGCATGTATATGCAATGAGCGCTGCTCCTCACTGTGCATCAATGTGCATGCATGCAAACTCTGTGTAGGCTTTGCACAAAACATACACAGAATTCATTGAATCCTAGGGATTATGTTTCTGTCCTGTCTGTACTTTTTGAAGCACCTTATCTATATGTATGCAGACTTTGTTAACTCTGTTGTGTAAACTCGTGCTATATTCAATAGTCCTATGTTTGTACATTCATCTTTTCTTATATGCACCCACATGGAACCTGAAAATAGTCCTTGGTGATCAGTGTTGTACCACTGTAAACATATGTTAAGGAGTAAATAAATAAACAAATAAGAGTGAAAAGTAGCATGAACTGGACATAAACTGAAGAAAAAACTTTTATTATAGACAAATATATAATTGGTTGAGCACTTTCATCTACAATGAGTAGACTTCATCAGAACATTGTAGATGAAAGCGCTCAACCAATTATATATTTGTCTACAATAAAATTTTTTTCTTCAGTTTATGTCCAGTTCGTGCTACTCTGCAATTTATTGGGACTGTGATACATCTACAGCGGAACTTACATCATTAGTGTGTGTTTTTTATTCTTGGGTCGATTTCGCTGTATTATCATTTATTTTACTAAGAGTGTGAAAGGTAAGACAGCATTTGATTGTTTTCAATCTAAAAAAAGTAGTTAAAGAGATAACTTCGCAACAATTTGAGGGGATTTCCATTAGATAGCCTCTGGTGCTGAATAAATTCAAAGAGTTTTACCAGATCCAAAAAGACTACTTTGGTTAATTTATTCTTGCCTAGAATAGGTAAGTTACTGCTGGTAATAAAAATGTTGTAGATTAAGCATTATGGCTCTTACCAAATATGTTGTTCTTACAGTAAACTCTCAATTAACAGGCACCAATGGGGATTGATAGATGCCGGATGACTAGTTTCTGGCTGTTTGAGAGTTACTATTAAAAATAGGCCTGACTAATACTGTACCCTATACTATTTGTTTGGTTTGACTTGTTCTCAGGTTGGGGAGAGAGGGAATTTATTCCTATCTTCCTTTTTAAAACTCTAAAAATGTAAGGTATGTTTCTGTTGGGGGTGAAACAAAGTGCAACACATGAAAACTGTACTGTATTTCTTCGATATTTTTTTGCTGGTTGCTTGAGAGTTTACTATATTAAAGAAGTTCATAACTGTTGAAATAGGTTGTTACTTGACTAAACATTGTTTTCTCTAGTATTCTGGAGAGTAGACTGGGGAAGAGAGACAAGTATAAAGGGCCTGTAGGGGTGAATGTTATGTAGGCAGCAGTGCTACTACTGATGTTCTCCAGAGGTAAGGAAAACATACATTGTAGCAAGGTGTTAATAATGTGCTGAAGTGGAGCAGAAATAAACATACCACATGCTGTGAGGAACTTAGATGTGAATATATCAGGGACCCACATCAGAAACATACAATCTGGCAGGTTTCTGAAACAGTTTTTTATTTATTTCGCTTTGACATTTTGGAAGATGAAGATATGCATGTTGGGAAGTGTCAGTGAAATATCCAATAGGAGAGTTAACAGTGGATAGAGTACTAATGTGGCTACAAGAAAAACTTGAGAAAATGATTATATTTGACACTGAAGAAGTGTTATACTATCTGTTTTGGACTAATGTGATCAGTCCTAGTTATGCTGGTGAGACTATTTCCTTCCAGAAAGATTTGGGATTGCTAAGAAGTCTAGTTTGACATTTATTTATTTATTTGCAGTTTGTTTTCCAGGATAGTCCATTGGGCTACAAAGAGCCCATTTTCAATGGAGTCCTGGGGAGAAAAGCACCAGAGAAATATAAATACATAGTACAGAAAGAGCACAAATCCATAACATACATTTCAATTAAATGTTAGATACATATTTTGTATTGTACAAACCCATATTGCACAATTCAAATAGATGTTACATAATACAGACATAAAAAAAGATTTTCATTAGGAAAATTACATCAGGTTAATTCAGTAAGTAGTAGTTTTTTTTTTCTTTTTTTTAAGGAATTACAATGAGGTAATTTTTTAGTCATTGGTCGAATATGTCCCAAGGGATGTAAAACTTTAAGAGGTAGTGACAGGCAACAAAGTTTGGAAAGTTAGGAAGAAAGTGTGGTAGAATTAGGTTGGATGAGAGCAAGAGCATTTCCATTGTGAAATAAGGTGCAAGTGCAGTGAGGTTTTAAACAAGGAGAGACTGCTGGTGGTGCAGATATTAGAAGGGAGAGAGCTCCAGAGGCATGCAAGAGAGAAGGACATCAATTGATTCCCAACAGGATGTGTTGGTTTATGCAATTTAATTAGATTTTGGGAAATGGATCTTAGGAGTCTATCTGTTTTATGCATTTTAAAGGTATTTGCTAGGGAGGGGCAGAGAGATGGGTTATAAATGAGTTTGTGTGCTTGGATGAGCTGGGTATATGTGAGGAAGTTTGATAATTCTAGCTAACTTAGTTGGTGAAGGGAATTACAGTGGTGAGAAGAGGCTCTATGACCTGCCGCAAATTTGGATACTTTGTTATAACAAGATGATAGTTTTGTTTTGAGGGAAGATTGTAGGCTGGTTAGGATAGATGCACCATATAAAATGGATGGGATGAGATATGTATTAGCCAATGTAATCCTGGTGGTAGGAGAGATAAAGCAACTGTGGCGGTAAAGCATACCTAATTTTTTATTGTTTTTTTTTATATTTGCTTGTAGATGCTTATCAAATTTTAGTTGATTGTCAATGATAATTCCTAGTAAGTTTGTGTCAGAGACTAGTTCTAGTGGAATATTATTATTGCTAGTAACTATGAAGGATTGTTTGTCTAGGGAAGAGGTTTTGGATGCATTGAATAACATAAGTTTTGTTTTGGTTGCATTAAGGGCTAGATGGTTGTCGAGCATCTACTGTTCAGTGGAAGAGAAAGCGGTTTGTGTTAGATTGTTAAGAGTTGTGATGAAAGGGGAGGAACAGATTATAGTAGAATCATCTGCAGATTGGATGAGACTGGATTTAGGAATGGCTTGGAAGAAATCATTTATGAATATGTTGAATAGTTGGGGGCCTAGAATGGAACCCTGGAGGATGCCTGTGGATGTATTAAGGAAGAGTGAGGTAGCTTTTTTCCATTTAACTGCTTGTTGCCTGTTTGTGAGATAGCATGAGAACCACTGGGTAGAGGAAGGGGATAGGTTAAGTTTAGAGAGTTTGGTAAGAAGGAGGTTGTGGGAAATAGTGTCAAATGCCTTAGAGAGGTCAAGAAAAAAAGTGGATATGAAGTGGCTAGAGTCACAGGCTTTGTTGATTGTTTCTAGGAAGGAGAGGAGGGCAGTGGAGGTACTATCACCTGGTCTAAAGCCATGTTGTGTGGGAGTAAGAAGCTGATTATTGATGAGGTAGAGTAAGAGTTGTTGGTGTACACACTTTTCAAGTAGCTTAGAAACAGGGAATAGGATGGCGATAGGGCGAAAGTTTTGGATGTCATTATTACTGCCACCTTTAAGGAGAGGAATAATAAAGGTTTTCTTCCAGAGCTGGGGGA
This sequence comes from Protopterus annectens, assembly GCF_019279795.1. NCBI lineage: Eukaryota > Metazoa > Chordata > Ceratodontiformes > Protopteridae > Protopterus > Protopterus annectens. Next base: position 1,196,024,058 of record NC_056747.1, on the reverse strand, counting down.
CCTGGCTTTCTGAGATAGACCGATTAATTAGTATGCTGATAGGGAGAGCAATGGCTTCTGTGGCTACTTTTAGGAAGTAGGAGGAAATTTCATCAGGGGCATTGGAACCAGGTTTTAATTTTAGAAGAAGTTTTTTTATGGTGGATATAGAGATGGGATTGATTGAGAAAGGTGGAGGTTGGGTGCAAGGGATGCTAGGGGAGGAAGAGATGGGTGCACGCTGAGGAGGGGTTGTAGAGGTGTTGGTGAAGGATGATGTTAGCTTGCTTATGGACTCTATGAAGAAAGAGTTAAATTGGGTGCCCAAGTCCATGTCAGAGGCATCTGGGTTGGGGCAAGGATTTTCTTTCTTTCTCGGGTTGAGGAGAGATGAGATTCCTTTCCAAAATAGTTTGGGATTGGTGGTGTGGTTGGTTTGGAGAGTGGAGAAATAGGCTTTGAGGTCTAAGGTAATAAGTTTTTTTACTTTATTTTGTAGTGTTTTATATTCGTTTAGGGTGATAGTGGTTTTATTTTTATGGTAATGTGTCCAGGCTTTGTCTCACACTCACACACACACACACACACACACACACACATATATATATATATATATATATATATATATATATATATATATATATATATATATATATATATATATATATATATATATATAGTTCCCCTTCAAAAGATCAAATGAATGGAAGCTCGAAACCCATAAGCTCGAGCCCAGAATCTCGAACTTCCATTCACTCAAAATTGTGAATGGGAAGTTTAGAGCTTAAAAAAAAGAGATGACTTACCCCCTACATCATCGCAGCTAAATCTAAATGCTCCGTGACCGCACTATAGCGGAGGACAGGGAAATCTTCCGGTTTGCGCTTACGCATATAGCGCAAACCAGAAGATTTCCCTGTCCCCCACTGTAGTGCAATCTCAGAGTAGGAATATTTAAGTAGGGGGGGTGTGGGGGGTGCAAGGGGGTGAAGCCCCCCTGCAAAAACATTAGAAGGGTGTATGTTTTTTTTTTTTTAGTTCCCCTTCACATTTTCGAGGTTCTGTAAATTTGAGATTCTGGTTTCGGGCTTATGAATTTCGAGTTTACAGAACTTCGATCATGTGAAGGGGAACTATATATATATATATATATATATATATATATATATATATATATATATATATATATATATGCACGGAGAAAGAGAGACAGAGATGTACATATTTTATAATATGAAGAACGTTAATAGCTACACTTTTATGTTAAAGTGAATGTTTTGCAGTGTTAACAGCTTTCTTCACCCTAATTTGATACTACAAAAGACTGCAGCATAAATGTTTAGTTTTCAGATTTTTATAAAAGATTTAGGACAAAGCATCTGGATACTTAACCTTAGCACATTGCATGAGCTAATAAGCACTAAGAGCAAGGACATAGAGTACAATGCCCCGTTTGGTATGTACCTCACAAGACATCTGCAACAGCTGGAAAGGCTGCAGAAATACCCCACTAAAAGAATCACAGGCCTAAAACAGATGCCCTATACTGACCGTCTAAAAAAACTCCAGCTATACTCTGTGGCATATCGTCTACTCAGAGGCGATCTCTGCTTAACATACAAGGCCATGTCAAACCCTGAGCTACAGGACATGCTCCACTTAAAGAAATCCCAATCCCTCAGAGCCACACACTCCAGGGATCTAAACCTTGTCATCACAATGAACAAAACATGCTGGAGGGATAGGTTCCTGACCCGGAGACTCCCCATACTCTGGAATAGACTGCTATACATGTCAAGCAGAGTGCCTCCTTGGCCATCTGTAAAAGAAACCTTGATGATTGGATGGCAGATAGGAAATTCACCCTGGGGATCACGTCAGTTGCCCTGCTAGACAGGGGTCCAGGAAAGTAAATATTGTGGGAAGAAATATCCAGGGAATTGTTATGGCTAGGCTTGTATAGGCCCTAGGGCCGATAGCCTTGTATCAACCTATGAACCTATGAACCTATGAACAAGCTCATACATGAGCTTGTATGTCTGTACAAGTAAAATATGTTTTTTGTTGTAACATTTAAAGTGGCAGAAAAATATCACTTTTCATAAGAAATAAATATTATTTTTAGTTATGACTCCATAAGAATATGCCAGTAATATAATTCATACATAGACAGATTAGTCAGCTAGGAAAAAATGTCAGAGATTTATATGCATTGTGAAATGGATGGCAGAAAAAAAAGAAGCCAAACAGTCATGTAGTCCTACTCATAATACCTAGCAATATAAGGGAGCACATAATTTGATGGCATCTTTATCACATGATGAAATATCATGAAAAAAAATTCAAGTCTAATATTGAACACTGCTGAAATATTAACTTAGAGGTTGCTGAACCATGGGGTTAAGGGAGTGTTCTCTTATCATTAAACATAAACTGACTTCAGAGTTTATGTATTTAGAGGTGTAAGAATGCTGGGGTTACAGTCTGGCTTGCCCCTACAAAAAATATGTTTATTTTCTTTTTTATGGTTTTTAGTATTGTATTTGTTATACAAGTGACTTCACTGATTTTTCCTCCCAATTTACTGAAATGAATCCACAATGTACTACCATATATTTCAAACTGTTTGAAATTTTCTAGCAAATTTCCCACTAACATATGTCATAATTCTCAAGTTTTGAATGCACTAAAATGGTAATTTCAGTTGTAAATGCATATATGCAACTTTATCATTAGGTAATGCATGTCACTGCCTAGTCCTACAAGTCTAAACTTGAGGGAGGTAAGCTATAACCCAACAACAGGCAAATATCAGTACTCTGAAGAAATATCTATGATATTTGTTCATTAAGGGATGACAACTCAACAAAGATCTATTCTGGACACATGCTACATTCCCTTCACTGAAGAGAGAACAACCCACCCCAGTGGAAACTAAATATAATACAACATGCCAGACTCTCACTTTCAGATATTGTATTCAGTTTCTGCATATTAAAGACCATATAGCATTCCATCTTCAGTGTGGTTAACACAATATTCAAGTATATTAATTGAATACTGCTCTGGTAAAAAATGCACTGAAGACTGCTATCTTCAACTGTTAACTAAATTTGACTCTATTACATTGTTTTTATCAGTACATGGAGTTTGGTTGTGAAACATTTTCAGTGACAGAAAAGTTCCTTTTTTTCTGGAGAAATATGTACGTATGATATTTAATTCTGATACAATGATGTGTGTGTGTGTGTGTGTGTGTGTGTGTGTGTGTGTGTGTGTGTGTGTGTGTGTGTGTGTGTGTGTGTGTGTGTGTGTGTGTGTGTGTGTGTATGGGTCTACCTGATATGGTCGACAGTTCATATGGTCGAAACTCATTTGGTCGATGGCTCATTTGGTCGACAACCACTATTCAAGGCACTTAACAAGGATTTGCCCCCCTCCCCAAAGTTGTGTGACCCTGGAGTTGATATATATAGTTAGGAGGTGGTTGGGGCACAGCCCCCCACAATGGGGGGGTGTGGGGAGAAGTCCCTCACCAATATTTGTTTAATAGTCATTTAAAACATGAAAATACAACAAAAACCAGGCTAGACCACACCCCCCCAACTATATATATATCAACTCCAGGGTCGCACAACTTTGGGAAGGGGGGCAAATCCTTGTTAAGTGCCTTGAATACTGGTTGTCGACCAAATGAGCTTCGACCATATGAACTGTTGACTATATCAGGTAGACCCGTGTGTGTATATATATATATATATAGATCTACTTTTAAATATCAAAGCCTCATAATAACAAAGACCAAAATACCAAGACCATAACATCAAAACTTTATAACACCAAAACTTCAGAAACCCGAGAAATGAAATACCGAAAATATCAAATTTTGGGAAGCTGACATTGCATTTTATCCCCTACGCCATCCCTACAATGGTTTCTAAACCATTCCATATAATTAGCTATAAACCACAGCTTAAACAAAAAAAAAAATATAAGTATATCAGATCTACAATGAACAACTTAAATATCGACATATACTTTATAGCTGTCGCTACCTACAAATATTAAACTTTATCTCCCACTTTCTAATTACAGACCCACTATTACTCACAGTAATAGATGATTCAAAATTATTAGTTTAAACATTTCGAGGAGAATTGTAGTATACTTAGAGAACTGAACTACTGAACATACCATACTGACATTATTAGAAGTGTAACACGTAACTCAGTCTCCGGTACTTCCTTGCACATATCATAAAATCTTAAAGTGGTATTATTAGTTTACAGATAGCACAAAATACACTAACCTATAAATTTCATAATTTATACTAACTTTTAAAAAATAACACATTTCTATTTAAAGTTTATACAGTGGTGCAAGCGTCCTTGCACCCCCAAGTGGGAGGCTGTACCCTTCACACCCCCTTGCAGGTTATATATTCCAACTCCAAGATCGCACTAAAGTGAGGGGAAGAATAAACTTCCCGATCCCAAATACATTGTGATCTGCATAGAGCTCATAACTGCAGTTCGGTCTTTGCAGATGCATATACCCTTTACTTGTCTTAAAGTACTCTACACACTGCCAGTACTACCATTCGACAAAATGATTTTCAGTCAAATGTGTTTTCAGTGAAATGAGCTTTCAGTGAATTGGTTCCAGTCAACTGAGTTTCAACTAAATGATATATATATATATGTGTGTGTGTGTGTGTGTGTGCGTGTGTGTGTGTGTGTGTGTGTGTGTGTGTGTGTGTGTGTGTGTGTGTGTATATATATATATATATATATATATATATATGTGTGTGTGTGTGTGTGTGTGTGTGTGTGTGATATATGTATATATATATATATATATATATATATATATATATATATATATACATACACAAACAGATCTACTTCTGTATATCAAAAGAATAAAATGTTATATATTTATAGACACTAGGCATGTGCTACAGTCCACCTTGAACAGAAATCATATACTTACCCTAAGAGAAATCAAGTATAATGCAACATACCACAGTATAGCTCTCAAATGCATATAAAATTCTGTATTTATTACCTACAAATGAATAGGGGTTATAGTTAGTTGTTTGAGACTAGATTGCCACTTTGTTGGATCAAGTAAAGTGGTTTGATATTGTTTTCTCTATATCTTATTCCTTACTCTATGTGGTAGCATTGTGTGAAAGATTGTGTTGTGGATTGAATGAATATTTTAAGATAATAGCATGTTAGAGAAGGAGTGGAATGTGCTATTACCAATAGTTCTCTGTTCAGGGTGTAGTGAATTGAACTGAGAATAATAAAAATGGGGGTATGGTGGGAGAAGCCCATCAAATGGAGGTGTACAGGGTGCTTGGCCTCTGCAATAATATTTGCTTCTGTTAGTGGGTTTCATACAGCTGCACAAAATTGTTTTCTGTTTAATATGTTTGATTAGAGCACTTGTATACTCTAGGATATAGTTTTGTGCAGTATATGTTGACACCACTCCATGTTCCTAAGTACCCTGGAATCTATCAAGGTCCAGCCCAGTACTCTCATACTAGGGGACTTCAACTACCCCTCCATCAACTGTGGAAACTACTCCTGTACCAATGCACTGGCCCAACGCTTCCTGGAATTCATCACTTCCAATGCCCTGGACCAGCTCATCTTGACCCCCACTAGGGGAAGCAACATCCTTGACCTGGTTATCACTAACATGGGTGACCATTGTTCTACAACAACAGTCAATACCTCCCTGGTTAGATCCAATCACAAACTAATCACCATGTAAATCTACATTTCACTCACACCCCCTGCAAAGGTGACCACCTTGAAAAACGTCTCCAAAACTGACTTTGGGCTCTTAAAAACAGAGATGGCTAACTTCACGGCATCCATGCCATTGGAAAATAGCTGCTTGACTGCTGAATCATACACCAATGCACTGTACGAGCATGTACATAAATGCACGGAACTAGCCATACCCAACAGAACCAAGATGGTCTCCTCCAAAAAAAGGAATCTACATTTCACCCACTCCCCCTGCAAAGGTGACCACCTTGAAAAACATCTCCAAAGCTGACTTTGGGGTCTTAAAAACAGAGATAGCTAACTTCACGGCACCCATGCCAATGGAAAATAGCTGCTTGACTGCTGAATCATACACCAATGCACTGTACGAGCATGTACATAAATGCATGGTACTAGCCATACCAAACAGAACCAAGTTGGTCTCCTCCAAAAAAAGGAAGCCAATCTGGTGATCCCCAGCTATCAATAAACTCTACAACAGAAGGAAGAAACTGTTGCAAAAAGGTGAAGTCCCAAGACTAGAACAACTCCATCATTAGCCTCAACAAAAAGCTGAGATCCCTTATCAAATCCTCTAAAGCCAGCTATTAAGGCAGAATTGCGGCAGACATTAAAAACAACCACAAAGCCTTCTATATTTATATGAAGAACCTCCATGGCAATACCCAGATTTGCTCTGAGTTATTGCACAATGGTAGCTCCTACAATGAGCCGACAGATATTGCCAACATACTAGCCAACAGATTCAGTGCTAACTTTACCCCTTTCATCCGAAAGGCCCAATCTCAATACCAGAAGAATGCCAGGTACCCAGCATTTCTTCAGCACAGGTAAGAGCTGCATTGTCCAAAGTCAAGAATACAGCATCCATGGGACCTGATAATATCCCTGGCTATGTTCTACATGAACTACAAAATGAACTGGCACCACATCTGTGTGCCCTGTTCAATCACAGCCTTACCTTAGGCTTTGTCCCTACCGAATGGCGCACTGCTACAGTCATCCCTCATCATAAAGGGGAGGGACAACAGACCCTGGGAATTATCACCCCATTAGTTTGATGAGTCTGATATGTAAAGCTATGTAGCGCATCATCATGGACCTGCTCAACAAGGATATAGGTAATCTCCAAACTCTAGATCCCATGCAGTTTGGCTTTGTTAAAGGGAGATCCTGCCTGCTTAACCTGGTTGACTTCTTTGAATCAGTCACCAAGGCTGTGGATGAGGGTAAGGGAGTGCATACAGCTTACCTCGATCTGGCTAAGGCCTTTGATACCATTCCTCACTCAGGAATTATTGATAAACTCACCAGACTAGGCATCAACCCCTATATCACTAGGTGGATTACAAATTGGCTCACAGACAGAACCCACAGTGTGAAAGTAGCAGACTCCAAATCTGACTGCCAACCAGTCACGAGTGGAGTCCCACAGGGATCAGTCCTGGGTCCTCTCCTGTTTGGCATTTACTTCTCAGAAGTCCAGACCAACACAGAGGGAGTCTGGCTGACCAAGTTAACAGACGACTGCAAGCTGGGAGCCATTATCAACTCCCCAAGTGATGCAGACACCCTACAGAAGGGCCTCACTGACACCAACGACTGGTGTCAGACCCATGGCCTTAAGCTTAACGTCAAAAAATGAGTTATCATTCCCTTTGGTAAAAACTCAGTTCCCACTAATTACCATGTTGATGAGAGCCCAATGAACACTGAAGGTGTTATAAGAGATCTGGACACCCAGGTTGAAAGCAACCTCTCCTTCGACCACCACATTGTGCTCTCTCTCTCTCACTCTCTCTCTCTGTACTCATCCCTCATTAGACCAATCATCAAGTATAATGCCCATTTGGCATGTACCTCACCAGATACCTGCAACAGCTGCAGAGGCCACAGAAGTACCTCACAAAAAGGATCAAAGGCCTTAAATACATGTCCTACAAGGAAAGACTCAAGAAACTTCATCTATTCTCTGTCTCTTATCATCTATTTAGAGGTGATCTCTGTTTGATCATGTCCAACCCAGCCCTCCTAGAAATGCTACACCTAAAGAAATCCTAATCCCTCTGCACTACATGCTCCAGAGATTTAAACCTCATTACCACACTCAACAGAACATGCTGGAGGGACAGGTTCATCACCGAGAGACTGCCCATGCTCTGTAACAAGCTTCCTGTTCATGTCAAGCAGAGCGCCTCACTGGCCTTCTTCAACAGAAATCTCGATGAGTAGATGGGTAACAGAAAGTTCACCCCAGGGAACACTCCAGTGGCTGTACTGGATAGAAGCACTGGGAGCTAATGTTGGGTGGCACAATGCCAGGACACTTTTATGGGCTAGGCTTGTGAAGGCTCCAGGGCCATTAGCCTAGTACACACCTATGAACTTGTTTTCAAGGGGGTAGGTTTGACAATATCATAGCGGATATGTCAGTCTACCTTACTGAGTTTTTAATAAACTTTCAGGGAATTATAATTAGACATATAGGTGTAAAATGCTATTATATCTCTAGAAATATAAATGCATCTGAATGTTTAATTTGACCCCATCATATTGCCACCACCAATACAAGTATTTTCCTTTTGGCATTTTTCTCATAACAAAAATATATTTTCTGGAAAAATATAAATGCTTTTGACTGCTGTTGTAACAACAACTCAATACAAATATATTCTGGGCATGTCTTATATTCTTCATCCTACAGAGAAATCATATCCCATCCCCTAATTGAAACCAAGTAAAATGTAGCTTTGTACATTTTAATAGCCATGAAGCCTTATTGGTAGCGTCTGACATTTTCTAGTTAATTATTTTTACAAGAAATCTGAATATTGAAACACCAACTGTATGTAAGTTGTGCTTTTACGTACAAAAGCAATAAAACTTCAGCCAAACTTAATCTCAAATCTTTCTTTCACCTTTTTTTTTTCTTATTCTTTCTTGAAAACTGCACTCCCTTATGCCTTTACTGCTATCTCAACCCTTCACTGTGTGAAGTTTCCACTTACACAAGCCCTTTCCTTCTTGCACTCATTAAAGCAATGGTCCTTTATAGCCACTCTGAAGGCCTCATACCTGCTTTGGATAACACTGTCCTTCAGACACCCACAGAGAGGATCAGCAAGATAAAAGTAGACCTGGCTCCCAGATCACTAAATTAAGTAATGGTTCTCCTATTATCATTTATGGGCAGTGACAGTGATAAGGGGGATTTCATCAAGGGAAGGTCTTCAACTTTAGCTTGATTTGACATGTCCCCCCATCCCCACTCCACCAGCTGTGTATGTGGTGATTATACTATACATACTTTCCCCCAGATGTTTTTTTCTGTATTTTAGGTCAGACACTTTTCTGTCATGTGTCAGGCAGCAGTGGGATAACATCCCCTCAAAAGAAAGGCGAGCAGACCACTGATCACTTAACACCCCCATTCTGATGTACAAGGATTATAGGTCCATTACCAAAGTTAAGTAACTCAGTTATAGCACAGGTGGCTACTGTCTTCTGCAGCAATAGAATGAGGGTATAACTTTTATTGGATATTAGATAATTCTGTAGCAGACGGTATCAGAAAATGGATGTAAAACCATCAGGAAGTAGTAAAAGGTGATTCAACATAAGACACACACACACACACACACACACACACACACACACACACACACACACACACACACACACACACACACACACACAAATAATCATGTTCTTTCTGATTCACATTATTATGGCTACTCTACTGCATTATTCATCGTCCAGGGCTTTAATAGGCCTACAAGTAGTCTTATACTTTCTATGGAAGTAAAATACTGGTTCTGTATAAAAATGTATGCATTTCTCTTCTCAGAAAATAATGCAATTTGAAGAGCAGTAGTATGCCATTGCTGACAAAAATGTTATGAGTTGTCGTCCTGTCATGAATCCTGTTATTATTTTGATTATTTTTCCTGAATGCCTGTATACCTTTGTCACACAGAGAACAACGGGATTTATATTCCTGCTTGTTATGGCTGTTGTGATGGCCTCTCTATACCCCAGGCCAGTAATCAAGGAGCCTCAATCCTTACTGCTGAGACCAGTGAGAGATGGGCACTAAACACACACAGACACACACACACACACACACACACACACACACACACACACACACACACACACACACACACACACACACACACACACACACACACACACACACACTCACTCCTGGGAAAGGCTGGTACAGATTTACTAGCTGTACCCCTTCTGCCCAGACTATAAAGTAACCATGCTGCCACCAGCCAACTATTTTCAGGCTCTTACAAGGTTACCCAATTATACTGAGTAAGATCAATACTAAAATAAATGGCAGTGTAACCAAAGCAGCAAGGCTTTTTGGAGTGGCCAAGGCGTCACTAAAATAAGCACAACTACTCTCAAGACATTAAAAGTATTCTCTGAAAGACCAGCCATGATGAAAGATATAAAAATATTTAATAATAAATAATAAAATAAAAAAACATGAGAATATTAAATATCTAAGTACAATAAACACCAGAGTTTCAATAACAGGTAAAATAAAAAAAACACAGTTAGACAGAGTCAAACAAATGCAGAAAAAAAACAATACTTAACTAATCTCACTGTATGTCCTGACTGTCTAAAGAATAACTGTTCCATAGGTGTCAGAAGGAGTTAACTGCAGATGCACCTGGAGGCGTCACTCGGATGTACAATATTCTCCAGCACTACTCACCTACAAGGGAACTGCACTCTGGAAATAAATGTCTTCTAATTTCTAGTAAATATAAAACCATAGCTGGTGACAAGCTTACTCAAGTTATGTCACTAAACTGTGAAACAACAAATCTATTGAACTACAAGAATTAGAAAAACTGAAATCCTTTAAACCAGACTCAATTAATACCTGTTGTCCAAGTCTTGATACTGATCCTGCTCTATACCTGGATAAGCATACCACCTTACCACTGTAACTGTATATTTTAACAATCACTCACTTTTTTACTTGTATATTGCCAACATTTGAAGTTTGTGTCCACTATTTTCGTATATACCATATGTATGCCATTTGTTTTTTTTTTCTTTTGAACATGCTTATGTATGTTTTTGGAAACATTTTGAATTTCTCAAACCCACTTTGGGTATTTTAAAAATTGTAATCACATGCTGCATTTCTTAATGTTTTATGTTTTAATGTTTAATATTTTATGAAACTTACCTTAGGCGATGTTAACATTGACTGGAATGCCCTTGACACTGATTCCCCTAAAGGCTCCATTAAACTTTTTGGTTTCTACCAACTAATCTCCACTCCTATTTGCTTAAATAAATGCACCAATCTTGGCTCCATTCTAGAGTGGGTCCTTACCTCTAATCCTAATCAATTTTACAATCCCCTCCATACTACCTTATACTCTAAGTGATCATCATCCCACTTACACACTTAGACATTCTCCTCAACTATGTAAACCCCAGCAATACAAAGTATGCTGGGACCTCTCCAGTTTTAATTCTGAAACTTTCAACCACCAGCTCTCTTCAATCAACTGGCCCTTCCTCCACAATCTCCCCCAAGAGGAAGCTGTACTGGCATTCAATAACATCTTTCTAGACACACTCACCTCCCTAGCTCCCATCAGGAAACTAAGAATAAAAACACATTATACACTCTAGCTAACACAAGCAACATGAATAAGAGAGACAGTGTGTGGAAAAAAATCCAAATCCTTCACTGATCTTCAAAACTATAGAGAGCTCTGTAACTTAACAAAAAAAGGTAACCCTTAACAAACAAAACTTTTTCCATAAACCTTTCGACAACTCCCACTCTAACCCCCAAAAATTCTGGCACTCAGTTAATAAGCTGCTACATCCTGGGAGCCCATCATTCCCTAACCGCTGCCCTACTAGCGCTGCCACTGAAACTGCTACCTTCCTAAATGCCTTCTTCATTGACACTATCCACAACCTTACCAAGAATGACAATGTCACTCAACCCTCATTCTCTACACCTACTCCATCTCAAATCTTTTCTCTTAAACCCATCCCCACATCCTATATTACATCTCTCTTGAGCAAACTTAAAACTTGTTTCTATCAGTTGATAATCTTTCTTCAGAATTCTTAAAACTTTCTGCCAGCTCTATCTCTTTCCTATCTCCATCTTGCGCAGTAGATCCATTAAGGAAAACACTGTGCCAAAAAATATGGAAATAATTCTACATCATTCCCTTGCATAATGGCTTCAACTCAACCGACCCCCTCAAACTTCAGGCCAATTGCCATCTTATTGCCTCTGTCTAAAATTCTAGAAAAATGCATCCACAAACAGCTTCTTGACCACCTTTTGCAAGAAAATTTTCTCACACCCATTCAGCATAGTTTCTGGCTAAAACATAGTACTGCCACTGGTCTGTCAACCTTCATAGATACTATTGCAAATTCTCGTGACAACAAAGTTAGTCTCCTGCTTGTTTCTTGATCTCTCTAAAGCCTTTGATACCGTATCCAATAGATTACTTCTATCCAAACTAACTTCACTAAACCTCTCCAACCCCACGTTATCCTGGTTCTCAAGTTGCCTCTCCAATAGACAGTTCAAGATTCCATCTTTGGCCCCCTACTTTTTAACATGTTTATCAATGACCTCCGCTCCTCTTGCCTACTGTCTACCATTGTTCAATATGATGATGACTCTACAATCATCTCCTGCTCTGACAACATCACTCACCTATATACCCTCACCCAAGAGTCCCTTCATGCAGTTGAAAAATGGCTTACTTCCAACCAAGTACTACTTAACCCAAAGAAAACCAAACTTCTCCTATTCCTCCCTACAACTCTCCAACATCACAAATTCACCTTTACTGTCTCCTCCCTCAACAACACAACCACCTCCACTGAACCTCATTCAAAACTTCTATGTGTTCTTATCGACGACCAACTAAAGTTCAATCTTCATACTCAGCATTACATTAAAAAGACACATCAAGAGCTGGGGCTGTTATGCAGGCTAGAAAAATTCCTCACAAATGCTTCAAGACTCTCCCTTGCACAAGCTTTCCTACTTCCCACACTTCTCTATGCAGCCCCAATACTCACAAATCACCAATCCAATCTTCTGTCCAAGTCTGAATTTACCTACGATGAAACTGCAAAATTTGCCTCCAACCAAATTTATTGTACCCATCACTGCATTGCTCTAAAAAGTCTACAGTGGCTGGAATTTCATCACCAAATTCTACTTCCCCAGCTTCACATGGCTCACTCTATCCTTCATGAACCTTCCTCATGCCCCCTCTCTCTACTCTAATTCAGCCTTACACTCCTAACCATAACCATGCTCTCCATAGCTCTCAACAGCACTTATTGCAAGTCTATAAGCCTAATAAAAATATTGGCAAACTCCTTTACAGTTACTCTGCAGCTAATGCCTGGAATAAACTATGTTTAAGCATCAGATCTATCACTAACCCTATGTCTTTTAAAACAACCCAGAAGGAAAACCCCTATAAATCTTGGTCCTGCCTATGTAAAGACCCTATTTAACATAACCTCCATTCTTCTACAATCTTCTTCCTCTTTAAGTCATCTCAAGATATCTTACCTCCTTAAAGCTTTGCCAGTTACCTCTCCCACTTCTCTCTGCAGCTTCTTTATACTATGCTAAACGTTTCTGTGCTTCCTGATACTATGTTAACAGTTTTCTGTTTGTACTTTCAGCTTCCTAAACTGTTGTCTGGCCACTGGCCTTTTACATGGGGTTCAACCCCCTGTATATATTATGTGCCTTTAAATCTTCTGCTTCTCCTATAGCTATGACCTCTTATGATATTTTCCTATATTATTTTATGTACAAACCTGACTGTACTCTATTATGATGTATATATAAAGAAGTTATGTCTTACCATAACGTTCCATCTGTGTTGTAGATCTTTGTTCATTCATTACTATTAGGACTTCGGTTCTGTCCTCGGAACCAATACGTCTGTTTCCAAGCTCGAGCCAGCCAAAAACTCTCAGCTAAGACCTATCCATAATGCCCTTCTCCTAGTTACTCCAGATCAAGTTTGCCCACCTCCATATAATAGACGTAATAATATAAAAATAGTAGAAGGCTCTGTCTGAGCAAATACCTTAACCAGGAGTTCCTAAAGTCCACCAGGAGTCCAAGCAGGGGGAAGAAGGGCAGGAAGTAATGAATGAACAAAGATCTGCAACACAGATGGGACGTTATGGTAAGACATAACTTCTTTATCTGATGTTGTAAATCTTTGTTCATTAATTACTATTAGGACAGAGTCCCAAGCTACTTGAGTCCTGGGTGGCCCTAAGGAAGGATATTCCTGAGCACCATAGAACCAAAAGATGCTCGTCCCCTGGAGGCCAAATCCAATTTGTAATGAGAGATAAAGGTATGAGATCTTGCCCAAGTGGCTGCTGCGCAGATATCATCCATAGAGACTCTGGAATGAAATGCTACATAAGTAGCCATAGATCTGTTAGAATGAGTCTTTATTCTGGAAAGTAAGGATAGTTTATTCTGTTGGTAGATGAAGGTAATGACGTTTCTAAGCCAAGAGGATAAAGTCACTTTGAAAACAGGTTTACCCAATCTGGGTCCTGCAAAGGCCATGAACAATTGATCTGTTTTCCTGAAAGATTTAGTCCTGTCCAAATGACAATGAAGCTGCCGATGCACATCAAGGGTGTGCAAAAGGTACTCCCCTCTGTTAGAATGCTGAGGGAAGAAAACCGGCAGGTCAATAGATTGGTTAATGGAAAAGCCAGAAATGACTTTGGGCAAGAAAAAAGGTTCAGTACGAAGGGACACCCTATCCATGTGCAAGATTAAGTAAAGTCTATTGATACTCAAGGCCTGCAGCTTAGATACTCTTCTCGCTGAGGTAAGTGTTACTAGAAGTAAGGTTTTCCATGACAAAAATTTTAAATCACATGAATCAAAGGGCTCGAAAGGAGGACCTGTCAGAGATTGAAGCACCAAAGTCAAGTCCCAGGGTTCTAAGGGAGGCTTAACCGGAGGTTTAACATGTAATACTTCTTTCAAAAATGTCTTCCATAGGTGGTGTGACATAATCGAAGAATTATGAAGTCCACTATGAAATTTGGCAATAGCTGCTAAATGCAGAGTGATCGTCAATGCTGAGGCTCCTGCATGTAAAAGAGTAGTCAGATATTGTAGGATCTTTTGAATAGGCATAGAGAAAGGGTGTAAGTTCTGATCTTTGGCCCAAATAGAGAACCTAGTCCATTTACTAGAATAAACATTCCTGGTGGAAGGTTTGTGTGAAGCCAGAAGAATTTCACAAACAGGTGATGGGATGTCAGGCAGCCTGGCAATCACTGGAAATGGAGAAACCAAGCTGTGAGCTTGAGACTGTGAAGGTTCTGATGAATCAGTCCCTGAGGATGAGATAACAGGTCTTGGGAATGATCCAGGATCCACGGGCTGTGAATCAGATGAGGCCATAGAAACAGGAAGCAGACTTGACGGGGCCAGTAGGGGACAATGAGGATCGCTTTGCTTCTCAACCTCTGAGCTTTCTGGAGAAATTTTGGAATGAGGGGAAATGGGGGAAAGGCATACAGAAGACCTGGGGGCCAATCGTGCATTAGAGTGTCCCTCAGGGATTCCCCCTGAGGGGGGATCAGGGCAAAGTAGCTTCTGCATTTGTAGTTTGGGGGGAAGCAAACAGATCACAGCAAGGCTTGCCCCAGCATTGGAAGATCCGATCCACTGTTACAGGGTGGAGGGACCACTCGTGAGGCATCAGGATGTTCCTGCTCAGATTGCCCGTAATAAGGTCGGAACTCCCGGGAATGTGCATTGCTATAAGAAAGCGGTTGGAAGCTATTGCCCAATGCCAAATCCTCATGGCTTCCCAACACCAGGGGGTAAGACCTGGTTCTGCCTTGCTTGTTGATATACCAGATGACTGACATGTTGTCTGACTGAATTGCAATGGTCCCAGAGGGTAGGGATGCATGGAACCCTTGCAATGCTAAGAGAACTGCCCTCAGTTCCAGGACATTTATGTGCAAATTGGCCTTCATGGGGGACGAGGTACCTTGAACCGTCTTTCCCTTGAAATGCTCTCCCCACCCTAATAGGGAAGCATCCATGGTCACCATGGCCATGGACTGAGGAAGACAGAATGGTCGACACCAAAGATTCATTTGTGGCTTCATCCACTATAGCATTTCTTCCTTGCAACGGTTTGTAAGACGTATCATGTGGTTGAGTGGGTGAGTTAGAAACAACCATTGTGCAGAAAGGAGCCACTGCAGTACAAGACGTGCTAGGTCATAGGTCTGAGGAAGAAGGTCTTGGATTTGGTGTCTTATTTTTGAAAGCTTGTGGGGGGAGAGAAGCTTGACAGGATGTTGTGTCGAAGACTGCTCCAATAAATTCCTGTGTGTTCATTGGGGACATTTGAGATTTGTCCTTATTGATTCTAATCCCCAAGTGGAGAGCAAGACCCTGAGTGTAAGAGAGGCTGCGGACTAGGAGATTCCTGGTCGGAGCGGTAAGGAGCCAATCATCTAGATATGGAAACACCTGGAATCTTTGCAGTCGAAGATAAGCTACCACAACTGCCATACATTTGGTGAACACTCAGGGGGCTGTCAGGAGACTGAATGGCAGTGCCCTAAACTGGTAGTGATTGGCTCCCAGCCAGTAGTGGAGAAACCTCCGGGAGAGGTGACCCATCTTAATGTTGTAGTACTCATCCTGGAGGTCTATAGAGCACATCCAGTTGTCACTCCCTAGGAAGGGAAGAATGGACTGTACCATGATCATCCAGAATTTTTGAGGTTTGATAAATTTGTTCAGTAGGCTGAGATCCATTATTGGTCTCCAGTCCCCTGTCTTTTTTGGCACTAAAAAGAACCTTGAGTAAAACCCAGATCCTGTCTGGTCTGGTGGGACTGGCTGGATGACTCATTCTGGCTAGGCTTATAAATGCCCTAGGGCAGAAAGCCGAGTACCTACCTATGAACCTATATTTACTCCTGGGATCACTTCTATGGCCCTGCTGGACAGAGGCTCAGGAATCTAGTCTGAATGGGAGGCGAATGCCAACACATTCTGGCTAGGCTTATAAATGCCTTAGGGTAGATAGCCTAGTACTTACCTATGAACCTATGACTCTTTTTCTTAGCAGCTTTTCAATTTCTAAGGCTGCTAATTCCCTCTGAATGGGTGATACATTGGTGATTTGTTTGACGGGTCTGGGAATTAAATTGAATGGTATTTGGTAGCCTCTGGATATTATTCTCTGCACCCAAACATCGGTAGTAATAAGATGCCAGGCTGGCAGGTGCAGAGAAAAACAACCCCAACTGCTTCCAGAAGAAAGCAATCAGGCCGCTGCTCAGGAGCGGTAGTAGGGTCTGCCGGAGAAAGAATCTCTAGCGCCCTGGTTACGCAGACCCCCTCTACCCCAAAAGGGGCATCTTCCATATGAGTTGCCCGATCTGCCCCAGGGGGATTGTTCACCACAAGTGTCACGAAAAGATCCTTGGGATTTCTTGAACCACATTTTTCCTCCCTTCTGGTTCCTGGAGTAGGACCTCTGGGGGTTGGAAAAGCGTATGCCCACAGCAGACAAGGTCTTTCCATCTTTCTCACTATGTGCAAGTGTGTCTTGTACTTTGGGTCCAAAAAGTGCAGATTTATCGACAGGTGCATTGACAAAGGAAGATTTAAAGGGGTCTGCGAAGTCGCACAACTGCATCCAAGCATTACGTCTCATAACAATGCCTGATGCGGCAGCTCGAGCTGCCCCCTCGGTGATGTGAGATATCAA
Source organism: Protopterus annectens (assembly GCF_019279795.1). NCBI lineage: Eukaryota > Metazoa > Chordata > Ceratodontiformes > Protopteridae > Protopterus > Protopterus annectens. The sequence goes on along the minus strand of NC_056747.1, from coordinate 1,196,006,441 downwards.
ACACATCGAGGAGTTTGAGATAAATTCAAGGGTAAATAGCTGTGAGGCGACAGTGTCATACACCTCATCAGGCAGTACCTCCACCAAAGAGGAAGACATTTTGGAAATTAGGTCTCTTTGGAGACAAGTAAAGTGTGCCAGATAGTTCAGTGACCAAATGGCGAAGGTCGCTGAAGCATAGGTCTGCTTCCCTAGTCTGTCCATAGTCTGGGACTCCCTGTTCAGAAGATGGACAGTGGAACTATCTTCTACCAGTTCCTTCTTGGTGGCTGCAGCCACGACCATAGAATCAACTGTCAACTGCTTGGACCAGTGGGGCTGAGCTTCAGGTATAGATAAAATTTTGTCTGGCCTCTGGGGGACAGGTTCTACATAATCTGGGGCCTTCCAGGCATGCTGCACAATGAGCTTAACAAGGTCATTTGCCAGTGGGGTCACCCAGGAAGTAGATGGCTGGGCACGGAAGGCCTGCAAGAACACCATTTCTTCAGAAGAAGGGTTAGAGGACTTACAGTCTCCCCACTGCTTGAGGATTTCAAGAATGTCTCCGAATGAGACATCATCTGGGGGAGACCGTGGGGACCCTTCCCCCTCATTACAATCAGTGTCTTCAATGATAGATTCCTCTGGGGAATCAAGATGCTTCCTCTTGCACCATTTCTTCTGGGGTGGCTCCCGAGTGGGATCTTCTGAGGAGGACTCCAGAGAAGGGGCTCCCTTCAAAGGGGGGGGGGGGTCTTGTGACTCCCATGCCCGGGGTCCTGAAATAGAAAGTTGGGAGAGGTGCATGCTGGGGGGGGGTTCTGATACTGATATCATTGGTGCTGACTGCGAGCCTGCGGAGTCAAGGACCTTTTCCATCACCTGGACAGCAGGCCCGCCCGAGGAGGGATGGGAGCCCAGAACCAGGAGTGACAACCTCAGAACTGGGGTCACACCCCACCCTGAGGAGCCCACCTCCTGGTGAGGAGCTCTGAGAGGACTGTAAGCCATCGAGCCATGACATTGATGGCACCAGCAAGAAAATAGGCGTCGGGCTAGGTACCAAGGTATGGACAGTCCAAGCACTACTCCGAGAGAGCATCGGCCCCACTGGAGCTGATGCAGCAAGGGTGGCTCATGCTGACAGGGGAAAAACTGCTGTTGGGGCTGAGATAGTATGCACCAGAGAGGACATCGGTACCAAGATCTCCAGGATCTGAGTAGAGACAGGCGGAGGATAAACAGGAGAAGATGCAGTAAAAGGTTCAGAGCCGAGAGGGATGGAAGGTCTAGCTGGAATGGGCAATCCCCTAGCTGCCAGAAGCTGGTCCACAACTCACACTAGATATAATTCAGAAAAACTCCTAGTGGAGCTAAAGGAGGTTGCTGAAGGAGAATCAGGTCTTTCTAGAAAGGGGCTAAGCCTCTGCCCCAAAAAAGGGTCGTAAGTTGGAGAGTATCTTGTCCTTGGCAGATATTCGAGTTTTGGAGCTGATGGAGCCAAAGAAACTGTAAGCACCATGGCCGGGGATGGTGCCGAAGCAGGTACAGTCATAGGAGCCAATGTCAGATCCAAGGAGAGCACCAAAGTCAGTGGTGCCGAGGTTAGAACTGAAATAGGAGTGAATATCATGGATGGCACCGAGGGAGAAGATACAGAGCCTGGTGCCGAAGAGGTCTGCACTGAGAGCAAAGCACGGAGCTGACTCAGTTCCATAACTGATGGAAATGCAGGAACCAAGTGACTCTGTTTTCCTTATGTTTTTTGGTCCTTGGAGGGGGTGAGACCTCAGACCCAGATAGAGTCTCCGAAAAAGGTGTCCTGATTAAACCTTTTAAAATAAGCTTATTTTTACATTCTGCTAGTGTACAATTACTAAAACTAGCACAAATGTTGCAGTCAGCTTTAATATGATCCACGCCCAAACAGTAGACACAACGAGCATGTGTATCTGAGTTAGGCATCTTACATCCACATTTGTCACAGTGTTTAAACCCCAACTTAACTTTGTCTGACATAGTAAGGCAACAAGGCTATCCTATAGAAAAAACAAAATAAGGGAGAGAAAAAAGTGAGAGAATACCAACAATGGCATTAAAAAATACCACCACTGGTAAGGAAGAGCCTGTCAAATGTAGGAGACAGTGACAGTACCAATAATGGTAGAAATTAAATTACCAAGGTAAAGGGTAAGGAATAGAATTGGGTTACAGGCGACAGTGAGAAAAGGCTAAATTGACTAAAAAATAAAAAATTTTGAAGAGAAACTATCTTAAAAATGGGTCTATATCATAATCGCGAAAGACGGAAACCGCAAATATGAAAACGTCGACACAAAAAGACCGAACTACCAGATGAGCGAACCACCTAATCAGTGAAAACCACAACATCGAACGGATTTCCCTAACCAACAGCACCATGTAAGTAGACCTAAACCAACTACAAAAAAACAATAAAAACACACTTTTGCAGGGGGGGCAAGCCCCCCTGCACCCCTCCTACTTAAATATACCAACTCCGAGATCACACTACAGTGGGGAAAAGGGTATATACCCTTATCCCCAGAATCGCCCTGCTGGCCGAACAAATCCATTTGATGTTTTGCCTTTCGCTGTTCTGGTGGTTTGCTCTTCTGGTAGTTTGCTCATTATGTGTCGACGTTTTCATATTCGCTGTTTCCGTCTTTCGCGATTATGATATAGACCCCTTAAAAATGACAATTTTCTACTTAGCTTTGAAACAGATGGCTAGCAAGTCTGACTAGGAACACGGCAAACGAGATCTGGAGTAACTAGGAGAGGGGCATTATGGGTAGGTCTTAGCTCAGAGTTTTTGGCTGGTGCAAGCTTGGAAACGGCCATATCGGTTCCGAGAACAGAACTGAAGTCCTAATAGTAATTAATGAACAAAGATTTACAACATCAGATTGTACATTATTTTTGAATGTTGTTATTTGTATGCTTTATCTGACATTTTTGAACGTTGTATTATGCATGCTAGATACAATCTGCTCATTTAGATATTTTTCCATGTTATTTAACTTTGTTCCTGGTTTTTCTATCAGAGCTTTTCTCCTTGGGTTTCTGATGAAAAAGGGCTATTGACCAGTCAGACTAACCTGGTCAACAGATGTCAAATAAATAATAAATAAATAGAAATGTATACATGAAGCTTTTTCTCGGTTGTCCTCTGAAAAGGAGTTTTGCCCCATCAGAGGTCAACAAATGAAAATAAAATAAGTTCATGAAAATGGCAACAGTGCAAAAAGACTTTTAAAGCATACAGGATTCCATGTAGTACTATTTTACCTTACATTGCAACATCTGATTTCTTATCTGCTCCAGTGCGCAAAGATTCTCAGTGGAGTCCAGTGGTGTCAGGGTAGGGCAAGAAGGTTAGAAACCTGATAGTTGGTTTGGCCACAGGATTTCAAAATGTAGAAGTTAAATAATTAGTTAGAATTGCTATGTTTTACAGGGATCATTATAGCTTAAGCAGGTAGCTAAGTTCATGAACAGTATTTAAATTAGGGTATTTTTCTTTTCAACCTGGCTTCACTAAGGTCATAGGATAGTAAGAAATACAAAATACCACTTCCCAATATGCACCTTCATGCTGTATCTACCTCCCTTCTCAAGAATGCAAAGTAAGTCAGTTCTGGAGTAAATTTATGGGGATCCATCCAATCATACAGTTTTATTTAACCTAAAAAAGAAGTATGTTCTAGAGCTGAGGAAGTACATTGTAAGTACGTGCTGTTAAAGACTGAAGTCCCTAGTTCTGGTATTAGTGAAGCTATTTGACTTGCGATGATACAGGAGATCATGGAAGATAGGGTCCCTAATGATGTGAAACACAAGGCATAGATAACCCTGCAAGACCCTGTAAGAAACTGAATAAAATGATAGTGCTTCAAGCTCAAGGACTTTAGGCCAACAATCTTTTTGGTTATGAACCTATGAAGCCTTTCCAGTTGCTTAATACTTCTAGGAAGATGCACACCCAAAAGGGTCATTGTACTCAATAACTGGTCTGGCTGCAAACAGGGGGAAGATAGCTTATTTTGACCTGGGTTATAAGGCTTTAAATAATAGAGCTAAATAGGATTTTATGACTACTGTTGCAACATGGTAGTTTAAAGAGAAGGGTTTACTGACCCAGGTTGTCCTAACCAATGAAATATCATGTTACAAGAGACAAATACAGCTACTTCAGTGCTAAGCTTAAACATGTGTGTGTGTATATATATATATATATATATATATATATATATATATATAATTTATATAATTTACTTACATTTGTTTACCAGTAAAGTCTGACTGAGCATAGCCCCTTTATAGTGGAGATCTGCAGAGAAACGATGCAAGAAATACGAACAGACAAACAGAAATTAAGAATTCATGCACACTTGTACAATTACTACACTTGTGAAAGCTGTAAAAATAGTTTAAGTTTTATTATTATTATTATAAATATTTATTTACTGTGCTTGGTTTGAAACTGAGTATTTAGATGTGCAACCAGTAATATTCCTTAAATATAAAGCCTAACTTCTGTGGGTGCTATTGCTCGGTCCTGTAACCTTATATCATTTTATAATTTAAAATCAATTTTCAAATAGTGCAACATTAAGCTGAGGATGGGGCAGACTAAACACACAACATGGCATTGTTATTCTGTTTTCTAATATATTATTCTGTTTGCTTAAATATGCTTTGCCTTATCTTATAGAGGATAGTTGCTACATAACTTTGAAGAACAATGCCATGTTACACTGAACTGTTGCCATGACAACCTTGTAAATCTTTACAGTTGAAAATAGTATTGATGTTTAAATGTTACCTATCCACTCACCTGCTAAAATTCTTACTGGTAAGCTACAGCGTGTATAGTTGGGTGTTATGGGACTCAGACCATATTTGCTGGTTGCATTTCATTTGTACTATAGTAAACTAAGTTCTAGGTAGGCCAAACCACTAATATAAGCCCCCCCCCGTACCCCCCACACCCCTTTTCATTATTATTCTAACTCCGAGATCGCACAGACACACAAGGCACACTCACACCCACACATTACATTCCCTCACAAACACACACCATACTCACAACACACACTTACAGACATATCACTACCCCTCAAACACACACACTTACACATTCATACTTACCTGCATTGCCACACCTGCACCGCTAGATCACAGTCCCGAAATGACTGAATTTAAATTTCATGCTCATAACGCCGACATCGCACAAACAGACACACAAGACACACTCACACCCACACATTACATTCCCTCACAAACACACACCACACTCAAAACACACACTTACACACACCACTACTCCTCAAACAGACACATACACATACATACTTATGGGCATCGGAACACCAGAAGCGCTAAACACAATCCCGTAATATCGGGATTTTGAATTTCGCTCTTCTGGGGTTTCGATGTTCTGAAATTTCAAACATCTGGTCACGCTCTTCCAGGTTTCGTTCATATGAAGGGAACCCAAATCTGGACATTTTGCAAACATCTGGGCAGCTGGGAGGTATGACAGTGTGCAGTCATACAAGTACTAGTACAGAAACTAAAACAATGTTACAATCCATTACAGTATGTAGGGGTACACAAAGAAACAGTAGCACAGAATTAGAAAACCAGATTGGCAGAAATTGAACTACCAAATTATGTAGCATTACATGGAGTGGTCAAGTATAAAATACAGTTGGAGTACAATATTTACATAGCAAAGATATCTAAATAGTAATGACCTGTAGGCTGTACGAAAAATTGAACCAGTGCTGCTTTTTTTCTGGAGTCAAATCTCAGTTCGTCAGTCATTTCAAACTAAACAAGGCAGACATTAACAAAATCATTCATACCTTTTCCAGTACAATGTTTTGTGAAGAGTCATGGGGAATCTTGAACCTGTACCATCAGGCTTTGGATATATGACATGTACTGAGCCCTGGAGACAATGGCAGTCCTCGCATAGACTATTCTTTTATGTATACTATGGCAGCCTGCATTTCTTATCTTAATTGTCTTAATTTTTAAAGCTACTAACTTGTTCTTGGAGCTTTTCTCCCCAGGCCTCCACTGAAAATAGGCTCTCTAGGCCCAGTGGACCATCCTGGTAATCAAATGCCAATAAATAAATAAATAAATTATTGGATGAGACACCTGCTCATCATGATGTTACACAATTTCTGCTTTATTTATTTTTGTTTACTTGTTTAGGCTTTAGTGATTCATGTTCCTGTAGATAGGCATTGTGGCTTTCTTGGATCACAGAGAGAGTTCTTTAGCTAGCTAATATATGGTATAAAAACCTCCCTGACGGTATTTTGAACATGAAGAAGCTCTAGTGCGTCATGTTGCTTTACCAGCCTTGATGTGAGCCCCTTCTGGGTGAAGACTGAGATATGTCCACCTTTTTTCCTCGTGATCTAGCAGTAGCAGTGATTACATTCAGAATACTCCATGGTAGCCATGTTGGTCCAGTAACTAGGGACAAATCTGGCCTCCCATACCTCTCAACCTCTTAGAGCAGGAAATCGGGACAAAGCCATAAATAATGGGGGGACAAAAGCCCCAAAATAGGGACAATCTTTCAATGTTGCTCCTACAAACTTAGAAAGTTGACAGAATAACAGGTTTTGCCGTAGCATGAATTTTCGGAGGGGTATGAAGTCTGAATCTCAAATGTATGTCATTCTTTTCTAATTCCAATCCTCAATGATTTGCCAGAAAATCAATTTTATGAGAAACAGACCAAAAATATGAGGCAAAATCTGAACATTCTGCAAAAATCTGTACAGTTGAGAGGTATGCCCCAGTCTCACAAGGGGAAGCATATAATCATCCAGTGATTATTATTTCTTTTAAGGAAGAGTTCAATTGCTTGGTCTTTTGAGATACTATGGTTTCTATATTCTTCTTGGTGGGAATTATAGAGAAGGGAAGCCAACAGGAACGTTTGAGCATGTCAACAGAATCTAAATTGCTGCATAACAATGTTTCATCTGAAGCACTTGGCCTTCAATATGGGGAGTGTGGGTGGGAGTCAACAGAATTCAGTCAGACCTATATGATTTAGCCTTAGCAGAATGTCGCAAGAGGAGACATGGAGAAGGTTAGGGGCTTCTGAACACACTTGGTTAAGGCTAGATGACTGGACCATCACTTGTCAGTATGTCAGCAAGATTTTGTTTAGTTATTATGTGTGAAGTTTTATGCGAATATGATTAATAAATACAGTGTTATCAGAAACACCTCTGTTCAGTTTCTCTAAACACAGCCCAGGATAAGACAATGGAACACTTTTTAATGGGTTCTAAAGCTTGTAACTGGCTTTTTGAGCATTATGGAAACCTCTAGGGAAGCCCATGCCAGAGGCTAGAATTTTTTTATATGAAGTTCTGGGGTCTCAATGTGGTGAATTTGCATAAAGGGGGCAAAGGGTATTTTGATATGTATTATACTTGGGTTGACAAGAGAATTTTAATGTGCATGTCTTGGTTCTGCTATGAATTACTGACTTCCTTAAAGCCAATGACCCAAAATTCAAAAAAATAATGTCCAAAACACAGAAGAATGAAATAATTAAATGTTAACTTTAAGCATTTTTTGCAAAAGGGCAAGACCCCACACCCCTAACTTATGTATACCAACCCCACGTAGGATAGATTCATTGATTGTTACTAGGCTAACAACTCAGGGGGGCTTTCTAAGCTTAGCCAAGTTTTCCCAAAAGAATAATGATGTCCTGTATCCACACAGGACACTGAGGGCCAGGCATTTATTATCAACCTCTGTCCATAAGGGACATGGGTGCCAGGCTCAGTGTCAATTTCCTATTCCCCGTCCACTGGTCTAGGTTGTGCTTCAAAAGGGTAATAGATTATCTCAGATTCACAAGGATGGGAAGGTTGTTCTATAGCGGGGCAGTCTCTGGGACACATATCTGATTCTCAAGCATGTTCTTTTTAAGTCAAGTTGAAGAAGGGAGGAATCTCCAAAAAGAACTGAATCATTGATGGCACATACTTAGAAATTGCACTAGCAATGATTTGCTATGGAAAACTGCAAATGAAGTTCTGTTTCTTGATGTTTTTTGCTGTGGGCAAATGAAGCCAGAGGAATTTCATCTCAAATAACTGAAGGGGAGCCACATGTTACTTCACGTAGGTTCAAGAAATTATAAACGTTTTTCTGGTTAAGGCATGTAATTTGTATTAACAGTACAAGAGAAGTATCAGACAGATAGATCCCTTATGGAAACCTCAGATCCAGTCCTTAGTCTGTAAATTGCAATGCTGTGGACTACAAAAGTTGATTAGGAGACACAGTAATAGTTTACCAAATGAGGAGGTCAGTAATAACTTTTCAGTAAGAGTCATGGGATCTTTGATAGATTCATGAGCTACCATCAACTCAGGCAGATGGAACTGCTGTTTAACATCTCAGCCAAAGAGCGTACAGGAAATATTTAACATCACAACAGCAGTATGGGACAGCTAATTCATTGATTCCGCGGTAATAGCATTTTCTCATACACTATAAATGTTTTTTCTGTTAATGCTATAGAAAGCAGCGACAAATGTTTCCGGTTACATGAGGGAAGTCTGGGTATTTTTTTTACTATATGGTTAGATTGGAGTTCATTTTAAATTAACGGTTACAGTCTTTTTAATTTATATTACATGAAAAATTTACAATTCAGAATTTTTTAACCAGACACACATTATCAGATTTGTTGTTTGACACAGATTGCTTAAATTAAAAACATCTGGTCTTAGTTATGAACAAAACCATGAGGTGTCATATACATATGGTTTTAGAAGGGGGTTAACTTATTTTCACCTATGTGACTACTGTCTATCCCTTTAAATCTGAGATTTAACTGCAGAAAATGCCCTTAATAAAAGCCTTTCACTTTAAGAGTATAAAATAAAGAGTGCTATGACACATGAAATATGTCAGCTATGTCTGGCTAAGCATATTATTTTCTGTTTTGTTTTACAAAGTCATGGAGAACAAGGCAACAACAAAAAAAGTTCCCGCTGTTGTGACTCAAGTCTCCCAATGCCTAAGCACTCTATATTTCTCTGAGGATGTTTAAAATAGAAACCAGATGTTCAGACTCAGTTAATGGTTTAGTCATGGAGTGGCTTTCTGGAACTCAGCAGCTAGACAAGAAAACAATGTTTACATTTCAATTGTAAGAGAGTGAGAGAGAGAAAGAGAGACAGAGACTCTCACAGGCAGTTAAATCTATTTTAAAAGCATAATATCTGAGAAGATGAGACTAAGATGTGGAGCAAAGCAAAATACACGAGACTGCTTAACTTGTCTGATACACAAAAAGTGGTTTCTCTCACATAATAAGCCACAATTCATCTTATGTCCCAGATTCCATGCTGAAGTGGTATTTAAAGAAACAGTTCTGCACACTGGGTGATACACTGTTTGGTGTTTTTGCTTCACAGTACATATGGATAGTGGAATGGATATTGCTGAGTATAGATGGGTGACTGGATTGGATGCTGACAGGTTTCCTGGTCTGGGCAATGTGGTGACTGTAAAACCTTTGGTTGAGAAACAAATGCAATATGGATAGCATAATAAATACATATATTTTTGAGAGGTTGTCTGTATATATGTATTTATAAATTTGTTTGACTTTTGTGTTTTATTGTATATTTTGCATTGGTTGTTTGATAGCTGGATGTATTGTTTTGTTAGTTGGCTGTGTCATGAGCTGTTGTGCATTGAAGGGTATAGAATGACTTGTATTTTAGAGCCCATTGCTGGTGACTTGGGAAGGGTGTATCCCAAAGGCTTTTGTCTTGTTTGATAAATTGAGTGTTTCTACTACTGTAAACTTCTTTTTCTTTTGAGTATTGTAACAGTGTTCGTAGTCCTCACAGCAAGAGCTTCTCCAGTTCAATTCCCAGCTGGGCTGCCTTCTGTGCGGAGTCTGCATGTCCTCCCTGTGGTCGCGTGGGTTTCCTCCGGGTGCTCTGGTTTCCTCCTACATCCCAAAGACATGCAGTAGGTGGATTGGATACTCTAAACTGGCCCTAGGTGTGTGTGTGTGTGTGTGTGTGTGTGTGTGTGTGTGTGTGTGTGTGTGTGTGTGTGTGTGTGTGTGTGTGTGTGTGTGTGTGTGTGTGTGTGTGTGTGTGTGTGTGTGTGCCTTCTGTGGGAGGTTGGACGCTGGGCTGGCAACTCAACACTGTAAAAAAACTCTACTGCCAATCAGGAGCGGACAGATGATCTGCTGTGGTGACCCCTAACCAGGAAAAGCCGAAAGAAGAAGAAGAAGACTTAGCTTGCAGGTTAAATTGCCAGTGGAAATACCTCCTGTACAGAAACTGTTATGTCCTATCTGTGTAATTTTTATTTTGCAAGGATCTCTGTTTTCTTGCCAGAGACATTGCAATAGTTGAAGTGGCAATCCACTAAACTGTTCATGTGTGTGTGTGTGTGTGTGTGTGTGTGTGTGTGTGTGTGTGTGTGTGTGTGTGTGTGTGTGTGTGTGTGTGTGTGTGCGCGCGTTCATGCATGTGTGTGTGTGTGCGTGTGTGCATGAGCGAGTTCGTGTGTGTGTGTGTGTGTGTGTGTGTGTGTGTGTGTGTGTGTGTGTGTGTGTGTGTGTGTGTGTGTGTGTGTGTGTGTACGCGACTGGTTCTTTGTACTATACTCATTGCTTGCTAGGAAATGCTCTGGTGACCAGAACAGCATAAGTAGGTATCAAAAATGAAGGAATGAATTTTACAGATTTCTAAGTTCCAGGGTTAAGGAAATGGGAGAATACTTAGTAGTATTATGGAAAGAGAGGAGCTATTCTCAAGAGCAAACATAAAAAACATGTCTCCATATGTTTCCTTCATTCATTCCCAAAGAAAAAAGAAACTGAAACAAAATGCACAATAGGCAGCATGTAGTTTTTCCCAATCTGTAATGAATGGCCTGGCTTAGATATTTGGTTGGCATGCTGTCTTTTAGCAATTTTATCAAACGCATGCATGGGATCTACATAAATCAGGATTTAGGTATTATGACAGAAAAAATGTGGCCCATCTAATCACTTTAGTCTTTTTAATCAAACACTGTCATTTGTATAGAGCTTATAGTGTCAGGCATTCTGGACGTGATGCACATCGAGAAGGAAAGATAATTTTAGAAAGACGTCACAGCTTGTTACCTGAAAAGACCCTGCATCTGCTGAGCTGATGAGGCTGAAATACATTTTTAAACTTTTGGTATACTCTGTTTAAAATGAGAGGGAAAACATTTTTTTACCCGGATCCCTTATATGTCACTAGTGTGGTTCTGATATATATTTTTAAAGCTCTTGGTGATATGATGTGTTTTTTTTTTCTTTTCAAATAAAGACCATTCCATTTTTTAGGCAGGGGTATATAAACCACCATCCACCAGTGAGGCATCTTTAATGTTTTTTTAGAAGTCACCACTGGGAAAAAATGACATCTCATTAACAGCACAAAAAACTAATATATCTTTGTCCATGCTGATGTTATAGGTAGTTTTATCACTGTGGTTTATAATGTCCATGGACCCGAAGACTCCATGCATATGTAGTACTCATTCACCAGCGGATTCCCAAATTATTTAATAACATCAAATGAGAAGTTTCTTTCTTTTTTTATAATTTTTTAATGTTTTATTTTCAGTTATATAATTAGACATAATTCTGTCGCAGTGGTAGCCTTAATCTTGCCAGAGTGTGTTTATGTGAGTGGGGGAGGGGAACGTGATTGGCATGAGTTAGATGAAGAAAATGAGTTATGATTCTTATTTATTTATTTGTATGTTAACTCAGCAAATTAACTGATCCTTCATGGAGCCTTTTTTGCCATGACTCAGTCAGGCCACAATGACAACTTAATGTTACTGTCACATGCAGTTTAAAATCCAACAATGGGACAGTATGACAGCTGGGATTAGTTCATCTACGCTGTGCTTATTCACACATTCATTACACATAAAACAGAAACATTAAACACTGAGTCACTATGCTGTCTGTAGATACTACATAAAAAGCAGTAAAGCAGCCATGCTGTGCAGTTTTGTTATTAGATCCCTTCCTCTTACCATCTTAACTGCTGTCAGTGTGCCCCCCATGCCCTCCTGAAAACGTAGTTTGTATTCAGAGTATTGTCCTTATCCCTTTTTAGTGTACCCCATGCCCTCCTGAAAACGTAGTTTCTATTCAAAGTATTGTCTATATCCCTTTTTAGATACTTCCTGTATTCCGTACAGTGTTAACGCATATGCAGAAGAAACTAGACAATTTTTTTTGAAGAAGTCAAATATTTCCATGAGTCAAAGTTCGGCAATCTTAACAGTTTTGTCTATGTTAATATATATCCCATATCACATAATATGGAAGTTAGCAACTGCATAAGTATAAATATGTATAAATATTGCTGGCTAAATGCACTTTCTTTGGGGAAAATTGGTATGCTTCTTTAAATCTAAATTTTATTGCTTTATTTACAGTTTATTTTCTTAATTTTTGGTTGCAAAAGCTCTCCAACTGTATTTCATCTGTATTGTTGTTAATGTATCATCCCAATTCATATGGTTTTACTAAAAGGGGGTCTGATTTTCAAAGTATGTCCCTCAGATGGAGTTATGTTAACTGGTTATACTTTTTTTTTTAGGTCTACATTAATCTGCAAAAACAAAGGGACACATTCTAACTATAGGCGAAGTTAACATCAATGCGATTAATTACTTCAAGTCACTGACAATATATCTCTCAACTGTTCCTGATTTTCAGAGATGTATATGGCTAAGAAATGTTGGCTAACCTTTCATTTTCTTCTTTTTTTTTTTTTTTTTTGGCAGAATCCAAAATAAAATTATGTGAAATATTAAACTTACACTGTTGTTTTTTTTATGAAAATATATGTTTTTCTAAGTGTCCCTAGTTTGGGGTACCTGTGCATAATTAAATAATGCCTGCAACTCATGACGTAAGAGGTGCACAGATGTCCATGGAAAATTTTCCTAACTTGCGAATTCAAAATGTGGGAAATTCAAGAATGCTTGGGGCAAACATAAAGCAATTTTACAGAAGTGGTAAGATATGGGTAAAAAGAAATGTCAGCTTATCAAATAAGCATATAGATATATAAATATATATATATTATATATGGTTTACTATTGTTTATTCGAACAGAAAAACATTTTCTGTTCAAATAAACGAATGGTAATACCAAAAGTAAAAAAAAAACTAATGTTGACAATGTCAAACCAAATGCTCAATGCATTTGACTCGACATTGTTGTTGAAACCATCATGTGATAGCCGTATAGGAGCTGATGTAAATCAAACTCCTATACAGCAAATCACGTTTTTGCAAGGGGGCAATCCCCCTTGCACCCTCCACACCCCCCTTACTTATATATTCTAACTCCTAGATTGCACTACAGTGGGGATGTGGATGAATTTTCACTCCCCACTGTACTGCAATCTTCATGCAGATAGTCAGCTTACACTTATGCAAATGCAGTAGTGCATTCGTAAAAGTGGAGTCGACTATCTGGTGCACAAATGTTTGTGAGTACGATATTCTGCTTTTCGGCACATTGCAGCCGACAGAATGTTGTTCGCACAAACAATAGTAAATCTAAGTATTATATATATATATATATATATATATATATATATATATATATATACATATATATATATATATATATATATATATATATATATATATATATATATATATATATATATATATATATATATATATATATATATATAAGCAGATTAGAGAGGCCAGAATCTGGTACTGAGTTTATGGCTATGCCATAGGTGATGGGGGTTTATGTTTCATGTCAGGAACTCAAGAAGCTAACTGGCAGATGTGGGACTGAGCAGCAGAAAGCTCCCACATTTTTAATTTATTTTATACATTTCTTAACTAGGTAAGCCCACTAGACACAAATACTCCTTTCAGGGGTGGTCCCAGAAGTGACTTGCTCAGAGTTACACAGTGGACAAATGGAAGAGGAATGGATCAAACCTTGTACACTTTGAGTTACAGGAAGCAGCTCATTAATTGCTTGGGACATTAATCCTTTGGGCTAACAGCCAGACTGCACTAATGAACATTAACCCTTTGGGCTAACAGCAGACTGCACTACCTTGGAACATTAACCCTTTGGGCTAACAGCCAGACTGCACTAACTTGTATAACAAAATAAACAGTGGGGTTTGCCTGTTACTGGAGCATCCCTGCTGAAGATGCAAAACCAATCCATGGGTGTACAAAGACTGTCAGGTGAGTCTACATTAAAACAGCATATGCTGTAAAATAGCAATCAGAACACAGAGGCAACAATGGGGTCTGTGTTTGCATGCACTGAATATTCAACCCAAAGAAATAGCCTGGGAGCAGGACCAAAACTTAAAAATCCTTGACAGCTGTGGGTGACAGCCACCTGGTGCTCATGTGGTCACTGAAAGTGTAACCCCATGGAGAGGACAGACTCTAGCAGAGGGTGAGGTGGGATACTATTCCATGAAGGGCAGCAGAAATAAATGTGTTGATAGGACACTAGCTAGCTGGATGTTCAGGCTGATAAGAATAAAAAAAAAATCAGTGTTTCTGTGTGCTGTTATAAAACATTTTCTGTCATGTTTAGACTATTGAAATACCATCAAATCTATAAGATCCTCATTAGCTCCTAATGAATATGTTTCTAAAGTATGTACAGACCTGTACAACAAATTCAGAACAGAATTTCTCATGTGGTCTTTTATGTAGTTCACAGATATTTTATTTCTAACACAGAGATAATGTTATCACTGTGAAAGCTTCCAGCCTAGCCAGATAGAATTTTGGAGATAATTCTGTCATCTGTAAATATTAATGTAAGCCACAGGCTTGTTGTCTTAAATGGCAAAAATAGTGTTACATGTGGAACTGAAAAAAAATGTAACAACAGTGCACTCTACTGACGAAGTAAAGCATGTTGTGACCCTTTGATGTAAACACGGCTCTGGCCCATCTAGATGAAAGAATTCTTGCTATTGTTTTAAGGCCAGAGTTAATGACCAGAATTTGCATGCATAAATGTCCTTTATTGCTCTGGTTTCTGCCCAGATGTGAAGAATGTAAATGTAGTTTCTGTTAGCCTGGGAACCCAGTGAAGTGTGAAGAATGGTGTAATGTGAATCAGGAATGTGATTTTAAAAACAGAGAATCAGAGAGCATTAAGCATTTTGTCTTGACCATCCAACTCAGCACTGCCTTTGCTCTATATGTACGTTTATCTTAGACTTGTGTTTTCTCTTAGAAATAGCTAGAAACTAGAAAGATTAGACTAAGTGTTTTTCTGTGATGTCAGAACTCTACTACTGTATTATTTTAAGTATTTCTCTGTGATCTCTGAACTCTTGACTAGCATTGTGTAGTAAAAAGTACTGTCTTGTGTTTTGACTATTTATTATTAAATATTTTTAAACCCTTTCAACTGTGGCTGTTTTTGTAGAGATAATGTAAGCTCTTTAGAGTGCTTGCATGCCTTTGGTAAAATTGTACAAAGCCACTCTAATAACTTTAGCCTAGGGCTATACTACCAATTGGATAATAATATTGTACAGTAATAATTGGACACCCTTTTAAGGGTCTTTGAGTAGCTGATAAGTATTAGTGGGTGGTGGCAGCTGGTACTACCATATAGTCTGGGAAAAGGGGACACAGCTGGAGTACCTGTGCCAGCCTTCCCCAGGAGTGTCTGTGTGGTTGCATAAACTTTTCTCAAAGTGTGTGTGTGTGTGTGTGTGTGTGTGTGTGTGTGTGTGTGTGTGTGTGTGTGTGTGTGTGTGTGTGTGTGTCAACTACTTGGGCAGGGACACAAAGCACTGGTTGGGCAGACTGGGTGCTGGAGGTTTTAGCTTGCCCACTAAGCTGAGATCTGGACCCTATAGCTGTGCCAGTGGGGAGTCTTACTGGGGACCTGGAGAGCAAGGGAGTGACCAGCCCCAGACTGACTGTGATCTCTGTGTGCTCTTAAGGGAAATTGCATGTTACTGTGTGTATTATTTGTTATCCTTTCCTCCTATATGAGATGTCCCTCACTGGTGTTAGTGGTGAGGACTGAGGGTCCTTGATTGCTGGGCCAGGGCACAGGTGTCACATATTACTTGTTTGGCAGTGGTGGGGTATCCACACCACATATTAATTGGTTGGAAAATACTAATTGGTTTGTAGTGGTGTGGGTAGAGTGAATTTCTGTAGCTGGTGTACAGTGAGCTCTGAAGGTGTTTGTACTCTAAATCAGCCATGCAGTGAATACTCAGAGTTCAGATTACAATTGTTTTATTTATTTTGTTTGCTTAGTCAGGGTGAGCAGGCAGCATGTCAGCAGAGGAATATGGAAAGCTGACAAGGAGCCAGCTGGCGGAGATGTGCCAGGCTAGGGGACTGGTGCATGGAAACCTGACTAAGGCAGACCTGATTGCAGCCTTGGTTACAGCTGCATCAGAACAAAGCAACCAGGAGGACAATCAGACTGACAGTGGAGATATAATACCCTCAGAGAATGGACAGCTCAACCTTTCTGCAGAGGACTTGAAAATCCATCTGGAGCTAAAGAGACTTCAGTTGGAGGCCAGGTGTGTGGAAATAGAAGCAACTGAGAGACTGAGGTGTCCAGAGAGTGAGGAAAATGAGAGACTGCAATGTTTGAAGGCTGAGGAGAATGAGAAACTGCTATGCCTGGAAGCTGAGGAAAAGGAGAGGCAGCATGAGAAGGAGATGCTGACTCTCCGCCAGAGTCATGGAGGTAATGGAGAAGGGAGTAACTGGACCCGAGAAGCACAACAGGTCAGTAAATCTCTTCCGCATTTTAAAGAGGGGGATAATTTTGATAGTTTCAGTCATATGTTTGAGAGGGTATGTAAACAGTATGATGTTGACCAAAGGCTCTGTGCACTGTTCCTGACCCCCTTAATCCATGGTAAAGCTGTAACTGTTTTGTCAAAAATGTCTGATGTTGCATGTTTTGATTATACTGTTGTTAAAAATCACTTGTTAGAATTGTTTAAGCTAACACCTGAAATATATAGGGAAAAGTTTTGTGAGCATAGACGCAAGGCAGATGAAAGTGTGTGTGAAAATGTTGCTGAACTGGGCACTTATTTCCATAGGTGGGTAAGTGGATGTCAGGTCACCACTTTTGTAGGGCTGGCAGACCTTTTGGTGAGGGAACAAGCCCTTAGCACCTTGCCTGAGGACATGAGGATCTGGTTAGCTGATAGACAATGTGCTACTTCAGATGAGTTGGGGAAGAAGGGAGACCTATACCTGACAAGCAAAGCAGCCCTGCACAGGAAAGGTACCCCCAGTACTGCTCATGGGTATAAAGAGAAACCCATGGTGGGCAGCACAGACTGCCCCAACATAATCTGCCAGTAGCAGGGGAAGCCACTAGTTCAGGTACACGTCCAGAAGCTAGTGTTAAATGTTCTGAATGCAACCAGTGGGACCATGTGGCATACAGGTGTCCATGAAGGCAAGGTGGGGAGCAAAAGGTGAGGGAGCCAGTAAGTGGGAAAGACAAAATGCCAGTAGTAGGTTGTCTTGAGACAACGGGGATACTGAACGACCATCCTGCAAATGTCCTGATAGGGAAGGATTTGGAAGAGGCAGTACCATGTGCTTATGCAGTTACATGCAGTCAAGCTAGGAGACAAGCATGTGGGTCTGGTAGCTTGGGGGAGACCCAGACAGGCTGCATACTTGCAGCCAGGACTGGTGATGTGGTTACTTCAGGGTGGGAGCTACCCTATAGCAGGGAGACTGAAAGTGAGCCACAGTTGCTTGGGGGTACTGACGGTCCCTTGGACAGAGTGACTGCAAAGGTAGAGGTGAGTAGGAGTACCCAGGCTGACAGTGAGGCACCACTGTCAGAGGATGCCAGACTTCCTGTGGAAGGGGAGCTGGGAAGAGTTACAAGGAGAGAGTTGAGACAGGCTCAGCTCTCAGACCCTACATTGCAAGGCCTGAGGCAGGTAGCTAGGGAGGCACCTGATTCTCAAGGAAAGGGGGAATCTGTATACTGGGACAAAAAGTTATTGTACAGAGAGTGGACCCCTGAGGGAGGGCTAGAAGGTGAGAGAGTACAGCAGTTGGTAGTGCCTAGAGCCTACTGTCTGGTGCTTCTAGCCATAGCCCATGATATTCCCTTTGCAGGTCATATGGGTATAAAATGTACAAATAGGTGTATTATGCAGATCTTCTATTGGCCTGGAATTTCCAGAGATGTAACAGGGTACTGCAGGACCTGTGAGCAGTGCCAAAAGGTAGGCAAGGCAGAAGACAAGGTGAGAGCTCCTTTGATGTATTTTCCTGTGATTAAGGCGCCATTTCAGAGGGTAGCTATGGATATTGTGGGTCCTCTGAGCACCCCAAGTTCCACAGGGAAAAAGTATATCCTAGTGGTAGTGGATTATGCTACATGATACCCTGAGGCAGTGGCTTTGTCCGCCATTGAGGCAGAGAAGGTAGCAAATGCTTTGTTAGAGATTTTCAGCAGGGTAGGTTTCCCAAAAGAAATACTGACTGACAGAGGTGCCAATTTCATGTCAGACCTACTGGCTTGTCTGTGGAAGTCCTATGGGGTGAAGCACATGAAGACCAACCCTACCACCCCCAGACTAATGGTCTTGTTGATAGGTTAAACTCTACAATCAAGTCCATGCTATGAGCATTTGCAGATCAGTTTAAGAGGGAGTGGGACAAATATTTGCCCCATCTGTTGTTTGCTTACAGAGAGGTTCCCCAGGAATCCACAGGTTTTTCACCTTTTGACTTGTTGTATGGACATAGAGTGCGGGGACCTCTCAATTTAATTTGAGATGAGTGGGAAGGTGAGTGCAAATCTCACAAGGAGTCTGTTGTGGCATACGTCCTAAACCTCAGGACAAGGCTCAGGGAACACATGGGCTGGGCCCAGGAGAACCTGACAGAAGCCCAACAACAGAAAAAGGTGTGGTATGACAGGAATCCTCGAGCTAGAGAGTATGCTGTGGGGCAGCAGGCAATGGTTCTCATTTCTGTCAGACACAACAAGCTGCAAGCAGCTTGGGAGGGACCCTACAATGTGGTAAGAAAGGTAAGTAATCTAATTACATGGTGGAACTGTTAGGCAGAAGGCAGGGGCACAAATTGTACCATGCTAACATGATGAAACCTTACCATGATAGGGAGGCCCTTGTGCTGACCATTTGCAGTAGATTGCAGGAGGAGTCTGAGGGAGATCTGGGGACTGATCTCCTTAGAGAGGCTCAGGCTGAAGAGTGGAAGGGGTAGCAATGCCCCAGCAGCTATCTCCTACCCAAGTTTGAGAAATCCAAGCAGTATTGCAGGAATATGGGGACATGTTCACTGGGAAACTATGGTGCACCCACCTGGTGCAGCACCAGGTGGACACAAGACCCCAAAGGCCTATTCGGCAGGCCCCTTATAGAGTGCCTGAGAGAGGCAAACAGACTCTGAGGGAGGAGGATGTGCAGGAGATGTTGGAACTAGGGGTGATTCAAGAATCCAACAGTCCCTGGGCCTCCCCAGTGGTGCTGGTGCCAAAGCAGGATGGCAGCACTAGGTTCGGTGTGGACTGCAGGAAATTAAATAGTCACACAGAGTCAGATGCTTACCCCATGCCTTGGACAGATGAGGCCCTAGAGCAGCTGGTTGGGGTAAGTATCTTACAACCATTGATCTTACCAAGGGTTATTGGCAGGTGCCCTTGTTTCCCAGTGCTAGAGAGAAGTCACCCTTTGTGTCTCCTTTTGGCTTGTATGAGTTCACAAAGATGCCCTTTGGGATGAAGAATGCCCCTGCGACTTTCCAGAGGCTGGTAGATCATATCCTAGCAGGAGTAGGAGAGTTTGCCCTTGCTTACTTAGATGATATTGCCATCTACAGCCATTCCTGGCCAGAGCACCTTCAGCATTTCAGGGAGGTGCTGGTCAGACTACAGAGGGCAGGGCTGACCATTAAGCAAAGCAAATGTCAGGTGGGTATGGCAGAGGTCTCCTACCTAGGACATAGAGTGGAGAGTGGTAAGATAAGGCCAGAACCTGCCAAAGTGGAAGCCATTCAGGCATGGCCTGCACCTGTTACTGAAAAGCAGGTGAGGGCATTTTTAGGGAGAGCAGAGTACTACAGAAAGTTTGTCCCCAGTTATACTACCATAGCTGCTCCCCTCACAGACCTGACAAGGAAAAACCAGCCAGATAAGGTAGTGTGGACCCCAGCATGTGAGCAGGCATTCCAGAAGCTTAAAGAACCTTTGGGAGGACCCCCATGTTAGCTAGTCCAAATTACAGCAAATAATTTGTTGTGCAGGTGGATGCTTCAAACCATGGGGTGGGGGCTGTACTTAGCCAGATTTCTTCAGAGGGAGAAGAGCACCCAGTGGTTTATCTCAGTCGTAGGCTCCAACCCAGGGAGGAATGCTATGCAGATGTTGAAAAGGAATGTCTAGCCATAGTGTGGGCACTGCAGAAACTTCCTTATCTGTATGGAAGGAAATTCACTGTTATGACAGATCACAACCCCATAACATGGTTAAACAGAGCCAGCCAGCAAAATGCCAAGTTGCTAAGATGGAGCCTGGGGTTGCAAGCATATATGTCTATGCAGCACCGCAGTGGGATTAGCAATGCCAATGTGGATGGGCTCTCAAGAAAGAGAATGGGGTAAGGTATACTCAGATAGACCTGACCCTCTCAAGCAGCATTTCTCAAGGGTCACTTGAAAAACTAGCTTGAGTTCTCAGGGGTGGGGGGAATGTGAAGGCTGCCAGCCTAGCCAAATAGAATTTTGGAGATAATTCTGTCATCTGTAAATATTAATGTAAACCACAGGCTTGTTGTCTTAAATGGTAAAAATAGTGTTACATGTGGAACTCAAAAAAATGTAACAACAGTGCACTCTACTGACCAAGTAAAGCATGTGGTGACCCTTTGATGTAAACATGGCTTTGGCCCATCTAGATGAAGGAATTCTTGCTATTGTTGTAAGGCCAGAGTTAATGGCCAGAATTTGCATGCATAAATGTCCTTTATTGCTCTGGTTTCTGCCCAGAGGTGAAGAATGTAAATGCAGTTTCTGTTAGCCTGGGAACCCAGGGAAGTGTGAAGAATGATATAATGTGAGTCAGGAATGTGATTTTAAAAACAGAGAGAATCAGAGAGCATTAAGCATTTTGTCTTGACCATCCAACTCAGCACTGCCTTTGCTCTATATTTAAGTTTATCTTAGACTTGTGTTTTCTCTTAGAAATAGCTAGAAACTAGAAAGATTAGACTAATTGTTTTTCTGTGATGTCAGAACTGTACTACTTGAATTATTTTAAGTATTTCTCTGTGATCTCTGAACTCTTGACTAGCACTGTGTAGTAAAAAAGTATTGTCTTGTGTTTTGACTATTTATTATTAAATATTTTAAACCCTTTCGACTGTGGCTGTTTTTGTAGAGATAATTTAAGTTCTTTAGAGTACTTACATGCCTTTGTTAAAATTGTACAGAGCCACTCTAATAGCTTTAGCCCTGGGCTATACTACCAATTGGATAATAATATGGCACAGTAATAACTGGACACCCTTTTAAGGGCCTTTGAGTATCTGATAAGTATTAGTAGGTGGTGGCAGCTAGTATTACCGTATAGTCTGGGAAAAGGGGGCACGGCTGGAGTACCTGTGCCAGCCTTCCCCAGGAGTGTCTGTGTGGTTGTATAAACTCTTCTCAAAGTGTGTGTGTGTGTGTGTGTGTGTGTGTGTGTGTGTGTGTGTGTGTGTGTGTGTGTGTGTGTGTGTGTGCGTGTGTGTGTGTGTGCGTGTGTGTGTGTGTGTGTGTGTGTGTGTGTGTGTGTGTGTGTGTGTGTGTGTGTGTGTGTGTGTGTGCGTGTATCAGCTACTTGGGCAGGGACACGAAGCACTGGTTGGACAGAGATGGTGCTCGAGGTTTTAGCTTGCTCACTAGGCTGAGATCTGGACTCTATAGCTGTGCCAGTGGGGAGTCTTATTGAGGACCTGGAGAACAAGGGAGCAACCAGCCCTGGACTGACTGTGATCTCTGTGTGCTCTTAAGGGAAACTGCACTTTACTCTGTGCATTTGTTATCCTTTCCTCCTATATGAGACACCCCTCACTGGTGTTAGTGGTGAGGATTGAGGCTCTTTGATTGCTGGGCCAGGGCACAGGCATCACAATCACTTTGAAAGACATATCATATGAACCACAAGACTATAGATTATTTTAGTTAGGAAAATTTTATGTTTATTCAAACAAGTTGAATGCCTGACCTGAATTAGCCTACCTAGTTACATAATTCCATTTTATATTGCTGGCTAAGGCAAAACAGTTGAAACATTTAGGTCATTCTAGAAAATTCAGATCAGTAAATGTTGCAGCAGAGCACTGTAACATGCAAAGAGCAAAGCAATAATTATACAGGTCATTACAAGTTTATTTACATGTAGGAAAGTTGATAACACTATGGAGAAGTGATAAATGAAATCTGTTTTAGTGACTGAAACCTGGAAAAGGCATTTAAGAATGCAAAACCCTTTTCTAGTTGTGTGGCTTATAAAATGTTTACAAAAAATGTGAATGTGATTATTTTGAATATTGTATTTCCATATGAAATTCATGGTAGTTTTGGACTGAAAGAGTTGCTGTGACACACAAAGTACAACAAATAAAAAGCTTTAAAAAGCTATATTGTGCAGAGGGATGGACTCCTCTGTGTTTGAGGGAAGCCTTCTAGCTTGTTTTTTTTTTTCTTGTAACTAGCCAGTTTTCTAGTTTCAGCACTCAAATCTGTTTCTTTGATCTCAGCACTTGTTCAGAAAAAAAAAAAAAAAAAAAAATTTCATCTGCTTTTACTGTCCTTGTGTTTTTACCTACTTCTTTTTACTTTTGCATCATCTTAAAATACTCAATTGTATTTATTACTGCTTGGTGTAACTCATTCTAAGCCTTTTGGTTTAAACACTTGGGCTTCGGACCAGTTAGTTGTTTTGCACTGAGAGGGTTTGTGGTCTGCACTGTTGTGGCAGAACAGGTAGCTTACATCCTTCTAGGTTGAGAACTGCTGATTGAGGGCTCAGTGTCTGTTATTCTAAAAGTGTATTAATTCTGGTTTAAGCACTTGGGCTTTCAAACCAGTTATTTTACATTAAGAGGGTTCGTGGTCTGCACTCTTGTGGGAGGAGAGGCTGGACTCTGCCCTTCTGAGCTGGGAATTTCTGGTTAAAGGCTTATAGTGCATGCATATCTGAACTGTTTCTTACTGAAGTTGGTGCCTTGTTTGCTGTGGCATAGACTGGATTCGGGCCTGCTGGATCTAGCTTTGTTTGTGTAACTTGAGCACTAATCCAGACATTCTCTAAAGTATTCAATGGTATTTATTACTGCTTGGTTGTAACTTGATTAAAGTGTAGCTATCATTCAAGTCTTTTGGATTAAGCACTTGGGCTTCAGACCAGTTGTTTTACATTAGGAAGGTTTGTGGCAAGCACTGTGGTGGCAGGACAGGTAGCTTTCATCCTTCTAAGTTGGGAACTGCTGATTGAGAGCCCAGTGTCCAAGTGTATTAGTTCTGGTTTAGGCACTTGGGCTTCAGGCCAGTTATTTTACATTAAGAAGGTTCGTGGTCTGCACTCTTGTGGGAGAAGAGGCTGGACTCTGCCCTTCTGAGCTGGGAATTTTCTGGTTAAAGGTTTATAGTGCCTGAATATTTGAACTGTATCTTACTGAAATTGGTTCACCTTGTTTGCTCTAGCATAGACTAGATCCAGGCCTACTGAATCTAGCTTTGTTTATATGCTTGTTGTTTGTTTGCTTGTTATTTCCCTGATAGCCAATTCACCTAATACGCAACTTCTCAGCTTCTGTGGATCACTAGTGATATCTGCATTGCTTACTGTACTTATTTCCTTGTTTCACTTGAAAGAAAGTTACTGTTTGTCGTTTTGCCTTTAGTTACTTGTAACACATTGCACTCAAGTTACCTGGCACTTGCTCACTAAAGCAATTATATAAGTCAGCACTAAAAATTAAAAGCACTACACCCTCACTCCCCACTGGCCCTTGTTTTCAATTAAGGATTTCCCAATATTATTCTAGCATGTCCAAAGGTCAGTTATCAATCTCCTCTCCGGTCCAGCTGGTGAATCTGGGAATCTTGAGGCAATGTTATAACTGCCTCATGTACACAGACAACCCTCTCCTCCTCCCACATAACACAAATACTTGCAGAGATGCAGCTATTTAGCCAAACTGGAGGCTGAGCTCTCTCAACTCAGGACTGGCAAGACCAGACAGGAGGAGAAGGCAACTACACACACCACAAAACCAGCCTCACATAATGCTACCACTCCACTGAATCAAACACATAAACACACAAAGACATACTGGAGGCTCTGAGTAAAATTTACCTAAACAGCAGAGGCCTCCAAAGCAGACACCCAAACAACTGCTACCTCAAGACACCCCACAAGCAACACATAAACCACAAAAGCAGTGTGCAAAGCAGTCACAGCCCTTAAGGCCAAATACAACACCAAACATACTTGTCATAGGTGACTCCATAGTCAGACACACTGACGTCCCACTCACCAGGCTGAACAAGGAGAGGGTCACAGTAAGCTGCCTATCGGGCGCTAGAATCCGCCACATAACACAAGCACTCGGGTCACTCCACAGCAAGTACAAATATGACACAGTCATTGTCCATGCTGGTGTGAACGACCTGAGACGCACCTCCCTGGACTGCATGAAAAGAGACATAGAGGAGCTCTCTGATTATGTAGCCCAGGCAGGTATGACCCTAACCCTGAGCAGTATCCTTCCTTCACCAAGAATGATGCCACAATATAGAGACAAGATGATCAGCTTTAACAATTGGCTTAATGTCTGGTGTCATTCAAAGGGGATCCAGTGTCTGTCTGCCTGGGATGACATGCTTGACAAGCCACGCTGCTTCGCAAGGGACGGCTTGCACCTGTCACCCTGGGATTCGGATATTGGCTAAGGCTCTTGCCACCCCATAGTGCCTTTTTAGGCAAGGCTCAAATTCTAAACCTACCACCCTAGAAAACAAAAATGGGAAGAAATTGAGGGTAATGCTGCTCAATGCCAGAAGTCTAAATCTCAAAATGCACGACTGAGGCCCTTCTCAGTATGGAGAACATCGATGTCTGTGCTGTAACTGAAACCTGGTTCAAGGCTCCTGAGAGCACCCGGCACTATTAGGTTTTACCTCATATCATGTGTTCCGCCCCAAAACCCGGACCACTCCACAAAAGGAGGGTGTATCCATATTCATAAAGGATACTCACACCTCCAGGTTGGTGGCAACGCATGAAGCTTGGAAACCATCCAGGTGCAACTAACCATAGGCAAAACTGCTCTACAAATTGTAGCATGCTACAGGCCACCCTCTCAAACTCAGGAACCCCACACAGCCTTCCTGAAGACACTGGAGGGTATAAATGTATCTCCAAACACCATCATATTGGGTGACTTCAACTACCGAATATAGACTGGGAACATTACTCAAGCCCTAACTTTCTAGCCCAACGGTTCCTGGAGTTCATAAATTCAAATGCCATGGAACAGCTAGTCACTGTTCCCACGAGAGGAGAAAATATACTAGCTCTCATTGTCACAAACATGGGGACAAAATGCTCCACACCGGAAGTATATCCCTCATTGGTGAGATCTGATCATAAACTAATCTCACTGGAAATCCACATCCCCCACCCCAAACAAAAAAGACCATAGTGAAGAACTTCTCTAAAGCAAACTTCACACTACTCAAGACTGGTGTGGTATCCTTCAAGGCCCCTGAGTCAGAGGAAACCACAACCCAAGCTGAGGAAGCCCTTACAAATGCCTTCTATGAACACCTCCAGGACTGCATGGATCAGGCAATCCAAAATAAAACCAAGACTCTTTCCACAAAGGGCAAACGTCCAGTCTGGTGGACCCCAGCCATTAACAAACTTTACAATAAGAGGAGAAAGCTATTACATGATAGAACAAAATCCATAAAAGGGAAGTCACCCCTGATCATTATTAGTAAAAAAATACGAGCACTCATAAAATCAACTAAGGCCAATTTTGAGAGAAAAATTGCCATGGATTCAAAGGACAATCATAAGGCCTTTTTCAGCTATGTTAGGAACCTGGGTGGAAACTCACAGATATGCTCAGAATTAGTCCAAAATGATACAAAAATCACTGAACCCACAGACATTGCCAACATACTGGCAGACAGGTTCAGTGCAAACTTCACCCCCTTTCCCCTAAAGGAGAGATAACTATCCCAGCCGAGTGTAGCCTCCCGGACATCTCAAATGCGCATGTGAAAGCTGCTCTCTAAAGCTAAAAACACAGCATCAATGGGACCGGATGGTGTCCCCGGCTGTGTGCTATGTGAGCTAAATGAGGAATTAAACCCGCACATAATGCAGCTGTTTAATCTCAGCCTTACCACAGGATACGTGCCCAAGGAGTGGCGTACAGCAACTGTGGTCCCACTCCACAAAGGTGGCTCTACGGACCCTGGTAATTACCGCCCCATAAGCTTAACAAGTCTAGTCTGCAAAGCTATGGAGAGGATCATAATGGAGCTCATAAACAAAGATATAGGGGACTTGCAGACATTGTACCCAACCCAGTTTGGCTTTGTCAAGGACAGATCATGCCTTTTGAACTTGGTCGACTTCTTTCAAATAGTCACCAAGGCCATTGATGAGGAAAGGCAGTCCATACAGCCTACCTCGACCTTGCAAAGGCTTCGACACAATACCCCACTCGGGTATTGTAGAAAAACTTACCAGCTTAAATGTAAACCCATATGTCACAAGATGGGTTGCAAACTGGCTTAAGGACAGAACCCACAGGGTTAGAGTTGCTGGCGCTGTGTCAGACTCCAAGCCGGTCACAAGTGGTGTCCCACAGGGCTCGGTCCTTGGCCCCTATTGTTTGGCATCTACTTCTCAGAAGTACAGGCCAACATGGGAGGACTTTGGCTGACAAAGTTTGCAGATGACTGCAAACTGGGCCATAGTGGAAAGTGCATCGGACACGGATATCCTTCAGAAGGGACTCACTGAAACAGATAGCTGGTGCCAGAGCCATGGCCTGAAGTTAAACGCCAAAAATGTATAGTCATACCCTTGGAAAAACAAGGTAACCCCAAGCTACCATATAGGTGGCAATCCACTAAGCACAGAAGAGGTTATCAGGGACCTGGGGACCCAGGTTGACAGTGGCCTTTCTTTTGACACTCACATTGCTAAAGTGGTTAGAAAGACCTTCTACATTGCCCACCTGATCATGAAGGGATTCACATCCAGATCTAGTGAGGTCATTGTTCCCTGTACTCTTCACTTATCAGACCAATGATCGAGTACAATGCCCCATTCGGGATGTATCTCACCCGACATCTGCAGCAATTGGAGAGACCCCAAAAGTTCCTCACCAAAAGGATAAAGGGACTCCAAAATCTGTCATATGCTGCCAGATTGAAGAAACTCCAGCTCTATTCAGTCGCATACCGTCTGCTCAGAGGTGACATGTGCCTGACATACAAGGCCATGTCCAACCCGGAATTAATGGACATGCTCCACCTCAAAAATCCAAATCCACCAAAACCACTAGAGCAAGCGACTTAAACCTTAGCACGGATATAAATAGGACGTGCTGGAGGGATAGATTTATCACTCAGAGACTCCCTATGCTGTGGAATAAAATCCCGGTCCATGTGAGGCAGAGCACCTCGCTGACTCTGTTCAAGAGAAATCTAGACCTGTGGATGGGAGATCGTAGGTTTACCCCGGGAATCATCTCTGGGTCACTGCTGGACAGAGGCACAACAAACTAATGGGCACAGTATTTTTTCATATAAGGGGTGGCGTAAGCCACAATAATTTGGGCTAGGCTTATAAATGCCTTAGGGCAGATAGCCTAGTATAAACCTATGAACCTATGAACCTATGTTTGCTTGTTGCAGGAGTTGAATTCGTGTTGCCTGCTGCATGGTTGCCATCTGGTGGAGGTTAGATGACATAACAAGCAAAAGAAAGGGGCCAAAGAAAGAATGATACTGTAGCTGGTTGCATAAATGCGCACATATGTGCATGTGTATGTTGTTTGTGTGCATGTGTGCACATGTACGTATATGTATGCAAAAAAATGCATAAACGAAGCACTGGGAGGGAAGTTAGGAAGCTAAAAAAAATAATTAAATCAAGTCTGGAGTCTGTGGTTCACTAGTGCCTCAGATGCTCTAGGGTTCTAAATGCTATCGGGTACATTTTAAAGTTTTTTTCCCAAATTTTTGTTCTGGGGATTGACTGAACAAAATGCATGACTAAGGAAAGAAATTCAGTCTTACTTTTTTCTTCAAGGAAGAATTAAGCCGTGACCAAGGCTTAATGAAATGAATGCTTAGAGGATACATAAAACACATCTCAGAATACCACCTGTTTTTATCCACAAAAAGCAAACAAAAAAAAGATAGCCACCTTCTCTTTACTCCTCTTTTTTATATTGGAATGAAAGTTAAAAAAAAAAGTAGTTACAGTCATTTATTTATTTTTTGTTGACTGGGGTAGTCCAACTGGGCAAGAAAAACACACACACACACACACACACACACACACACACACACACACACACACACACACACACACACACACACACACACACACACACACACACACACACTTTGAGAAGAGTTTATACAACCACACAGACACTCCCAAATAACATCATGCTTGCAACTTCTCTAAGTCAATTCAAAAATAGTCTAAAACTCCACTTCAAGTCACACTGGCTATGTCCTTGCTCAAACCCAGACTAGCTCTGTGCCATTAACTAAAACATAAACAACTAGCTAAGATGATAAGTAATTTGTATACTGTGATAAAGAAATATGTATCCTGTCTAACTCTATGTCATTATACTGCCTACCATCCTTGCTAATATGTTATTAATGTTACATTTGTAGTAATCTCAGAAATAGTAATGGCAGTCTTGTATGTAAATAGCCTATGTTTTTGTTAAGTTCTTTCAGCTCATTTACTGTACCTAATTATCAATGTAACTCTGTTGGAGCTTTTCTCCCCGGGCCTCCGCTGAAAAAGGACATGTATCCAGTCGGACCATCCCGGTTAACAAATGTAAAATAAATAAATAAATAAATAAAATTTTCTGCAGATGCTAGTGAAGAGAAGCTCCCAACAATGAGAATAAAAATACAGACATTAATGATCTAATACATAGAGTGCTAAGGAAAATATTACAATGAAAACAGAGACAACATACAATAATGGTGCAATACATAGGGTTCTAATGAAACACAAGATTAAGAATACAACCAACATAGAGTAATGGCCTAACACATGCAGTTCTAAGGAAGCATGATATTAATACAAAAATCTTTGAGAGTGATGTTCAGTTTATCCAACATTAAAATAGTATAACATTATGTTACAGAATAACATACACATGAGTAAGGAGAAGGTCACAGTAAGCTGCCTGTCGGGCGCTAGAATCCGCCACATAACGCAAGCACTCAGGTCTCTCAATAGCAGGTACAAGTATGACTCAGTCATTGTCCACGCTGGTGTCAACGACCTGAGACGTACCTCCTTGGACTACATGAAAAGGGACGTCGAGGAGCTCTCTGATTATGTAGCCCAGGCAGGTATGACCCTGACCTTGAGCAGTATCCTACCTTCACCTAGAATGATGCCACAATACAGTGATAAGATGATCAGCTTTAATAATTGGCTTAAATTCTGGTGTCATTCAAAGGGGATCCAATGTCTGTCTGCCTGGGATGACATGCTGGACAAGCCACGCTGCTTCGCAAGGGACGGCTTGCACCTGTCACCCTGGGCTTCCGGATATTGGCAAAGGCTCTTGCCACCCCCATAGTGCCTTTTTAGGCAAGGCTCAAATTCTAAACCTACCACCCTAGAACACCAAAAGGAAAAAACTAAGGGTAATGCTGCTCAATGCCAGAAGTCTCAATCTCAAGATGCACGCACTCGAGGCCCTTCTCAATATGGAGAACATCGATGTCTGTGCTGTGACAGAAACCTGGTTCAAGGCTCCTGAGAGCACCCCAGCACTAACAGGTTTCACCTCATATCATACGTTCCGCCCCAAAATCCGGACAACACCAAGAAAGGAGGGGGTGTCCATATTCATAAAGGACACCCACACCTCAAGGTTGGTGGCAACGCCACGATGCATCGGAGACCATCCAGGTGCAATTAACCATAGGCAAGACTGCTCTGCAATTTGTAGCATGTTACAGGCCACCCTCTCAAACTCAGGAACCTCACATGGCCTTCCTGAAAACATTGGAGGGGATAAATGTATCTCCAAACACCATCATACTAGGTGACTTCAACTACCCTAATATAGACTGGGAACACTACTCAAGCCCGAACACTCTTACCCAAAGATTCCTGGAGTTCATAAACTCAAATGCCATGGAACAACTAGTCACCATCCCACAAGAGGTGAAAACATACTTGATCTCATCATCACGAACATGGGATCAAAATGTTCAACACCGGAAGTATACCCCTCACTGGTGAGATCAGATCATAAACTAATCTCGCTGGAGGTCCTCATCCCGCCCCACCTGAAACAAAAAGACCACAGTGAAAAACTTCTCAAAAGCCGATTTTACACTTCTAAAAACTAGTGTGGTCTCCTTTAAGGCCCCTGAGCCAGTGGTAAACATTACTCAAACCGCTGAATCACTTACAAATGCCTTCTACCAGCACCTACAGGACTGCATGGATCAGGCAATCCCAAACAAAACTAAGACTCTCTGTACCAAAGGCAAGCGTCCAGTCTGGTGGACCCCAGCCATAAACAAGCTCTACAACAAAAGGAGGAAGCTACTACAAGATAGAGCAAAATCCTTGAAAGGTAAGACACCTTTGATCATTATAAGTAAAAACTAAGAGCTCTCATAAAATCATCCAAGGCAAATTTTGAGAGAAAAATCGCCAAGGACTCTAAAGACAATCATAAGGCCTTCTTTAGCTATGTTAGAAACCTAGGAGGAAACTCCCAGATATGCTCAGAATTAGTTCAAAATGATGTGAAAATTACTGAACCTACACACATTGCTAACATACTGGCTGACAGGTTCAGTGCAAACTTCTCCCCTCCCCCAAAGGAGAGATATCTATTCCAGAGGATTGTAGCCCCCCAAACATCTCCAACACCCAGGTGAGAACTGCCCTCACTAAGGCAAAAAACACAGCATCCATGGGACCGGATGGTGTCCCCGGCTGTGTGCTTCATGAACTCAATGAGGAATTAAACCCACAGTTAGGACAGCTGTTTAATCTTAGCCTCACCTCAGGATACGCACCAAGGAGTGGCGCACGGCAACTGTGGTCCCACTTCATAAGGGCGGTGCCTCCATAGACCCTGGAAATTACCGCCCCATTAGCTTGACAAGCCTTATCTGCAAAGCCATGGAGAGGATCATAATGGAACTCATAAATAAAGACATAGGGAACTTGCAGACTTTGGATCCAACCCAGTTTGGCTTTGTCAAAGGCAGATCCTGCCTCTTAAACTTGGTTGACTTTTTCGAGACAGTCACCAAGGCCATTGATGAGGAAAGGCAGTCCATACAGCCTACCTCGACCTGGCAAAGGCCTTGACACAATACCCCACTCAGGTATCATCGAAAAACTCATCAGCTTGAATGTAAACCCATACATCACAAGATGGGTTGAAAACTGGCTAAGCGACAGAACCCACAGGGTCAGAGTTGCTGGAGCCATGTCAGACTCAAAGCCTGTCACAAGTGGTGTCCCACAGGGCTCAGTCCTGGGTCCACTCTTGTTCGGCATCTACTTTTCTGAAGTACAAGCAAACACAGGAGGGTTATGGCTGACAAAGTTTGCAGATGACTGCAAACTGGGCCATAGTCGAAAACACATCTGACACAGATATCCTCCAGAAGGGCCTCACAGAAACGGATAACTGGTGCCAGAGCCATGGCCTGAAGTTAAACGCCAAAAATGCATAGTCATACCCTTCGGGAAAAACAAGGTTACCCCTAGCTACCATATAGGTGACAATCCACTGAGCACAGAAAAGTCATCAGGGATCTGGGGACCCAAGTTGACAGTAGTCTTTCGTTTGACACTCATGTTGCTAAAGTAGTTAGGAAAACCTTCTATATCGCCCACCTGATCATGAAGGGATTCACATCTAGATCAAGGGAGGTCATCGTCCCCTGTACTCATCACTCATTAGACCTATGATTGAGTACAATGCCCGTTCGAATGTATCTGACCAGACACCTGATGCAGCTTGAAAGGCCCCAAAAGTTCCTCACCAAAAGGATAAAGGGTCTCAAAAATATGTCTTATGCTGCCCGACTGAAAGAACTCCAGCTTTATTCAGTCTCATACCGCTTGCTCAGAGGTGACCTGTGCCTGACATATAAGGCCATGTCAAACCCAGATTTGATGAATATGCTTCACCTCAAAAATCTAGATCCCTCAGAACCACAAGGGCGGAGACTTAAACCTTGACACGGTTATAAATAGAACGTGCTGGAGGGACAGATTCATCACCCAGAGACTCCCTATGCTGTGGAACAAAATCCCGGTACATGTGAGGCAGAGCACCTCGCTGGCCTTGTTCAAGAGGAATCTTGACCAATGGATGGGAGATCGCAGATATACCCCAGGGATTACTTCAGTGTCACTGCTTGACAGAGGCACAGAAAAATGATAGGCATAGTTTTTATTCAAACTAAAGGGGTGGCGAAAGCCACATAACTATGGGCTAGGCTTATAAATGCCCTTGGGCAGATAGCCTAGTATGAACCTATGAACCTATAATAAAAGAAAAGGAGGTAAGAGTAGCGGAAACAGGAGGAAATAGTGGGAAAGTGGGAAGAGCTGGTAGGGAGAGATGAGATTGAAACGTGGTAATTTAGGGAAATTGGAGGAAAAAAGGAGAAATTTGTGGAGAAATGGGGCAGATAGTATAGCTCTGGAAGTGACGCATGGTATATATTTAAAGCGTCTATAAGGCAGGTGTCTTATAGACATGGTAGTGACCTGAAGACTCCATATTATCCTGGTAAGAGACATGAGCACAGCCAGGAGTATTTTAATTTGGGTCTGAAGCCTTTCAATTTGTCTGTTGGTTTTAGCAGAAGTGGTTACTTGTTCCAATGTCTGCTGACATAACTGGTCAAGAGGGCATCTCCTGCAGCATTGTTTGAATTTGTGGTGGCCAGAAGCAGTTTTTCACTAGAGCTTAAGTATTTGCATGGTGAATACCACTGAAGGATGTTTTTTAGGGAGGGACAATTATCAGTTGTAGATGAAATTATGGGCTGAGACTAGCTGGGTGTAGACAACATGTCGTAGTAGTTCTAACCATTGTAGTTGTTTAAGATAAGAGAGTTGTGAGTCCTACATGAATGGTTTGTAGCAAATTTTGTTACTTTGATGTAGCATGCCATTAACTTTGCTGTGTGGTTTGCAAGTTTGTAAATATGGCTGTTGCATATAGGAGTGTGGGAAGCAGGCAGGACTGGGAAGTGGTTTTCCTTGTTGTATCAGTTCGATATAGGTTTTATGGTGGAAAAGACATTTTTTGATGACTTGCTGTATGTGATGATCACATTTTTCATCTATAGTTTTACCTAGTAGTTTTGTATTTGTTACATTTTCTATGGTAGTGTTACTAGCTGATGTAATATTAAGAGTGTCTGAGGTGATAGAATTGTTATGTGTAAATAACATTAATTTGCTTAGGGCTTAAGTTTAGGTTTTCATTTTGTTAACCAGGAATTTGTTAGAGGAAAATGATACTTGTGTGATTGTTTGGACATTTGCAAGACTTGTTGCAGTGCAGAGTGGAGTGGAGTCATCAGCGTACTTCATGATGGTAGCTTGTTTGGTAGCTGAGTGGAGCTTTTTTATAAACATATTAAATAGAAGGAGACTAAGACTTGTAACTTGTGGGACACCTACATGAACTGAAAGGAAAGTTGTCAAGTGTGTTGCCATTTTACAGCTTCTGGTCTGCTGCTAAGGTAGCTATTGAATCAAGCTAGTGTAGGTTGGGAGAGGCCTAGGGAGGGAGTTCCATTAGTAGATTAGGATGAGAGACAGTGTCAAAAGCTTTGGATAAGTCAAGGAAGATGGGTGAAACTAATTGACCTGCATTTCTATGATGAATGAGTCTGTTGGAAAAATGTAGAAGGGCAGTTGTGATGCTATGACTTAGATAAAAGCTGTGTTGTGTCTAACAGAGGGTGGTGTTGGTAGGAGCTGTGTGTGAATAAATTCTGCTGGATTTTCGATAAGGTAGACTGTCTTTTGATAGGTCTGTAATTACAGAATTGTGTTGAATTTCCAGCATTGTGAAGTATAAGATTTACCCCCAGAGGACTGGGGCATGGCTCTTTGTAATGGAATGTTTAATAAGTATGGAGACTGGATAGGCCAGTGGGTCTGCTGCCATTTTGATTAATTCACCTGGAAGGTTATCTGCAGTAAGAGTTGTAGGTTTTAGATTTTGGAGATGTTTTTTGATTTTTGAGGTAGGGACAGGTTTTAAGGAGAAAGATGTCGCAAGCTCATTAAGCTGAGTCAGTGGAAGAAAAAAAGAGGAAGAATTGTCTTTGTCAAGAGATAAAACTGTTTGGATGAAGTGGTTGTTGAAATGAGTGGTAATGGCATTGTATTTATTATTAGTTGATGGTATTGGTGTGGTTGTTTGACCAGGGTGGAGAAGAGTTTTTAGTGATGCCCATAAAAGCTTCAAGTTAAGTTGGTATTTTTCCAGTTTCTGAGATGTCTGCAATTTTGGCAGTTGATTTGAGATTTGTTTTGTGACCATTGTTTCCAAGCTTTGTCCAGGATGTGCATAAGTTGTTTGTTTTCTTTTGATAACCAAGGTGCTGGGTTAGATTTTATCCTTTTTTCTTTTGGAAGCCAGTTCATTTAGAATATTCAGACATATTTTGTTAAATTCTGAGAGTGCTTCCTCTAGAGGCATTTTTTAGAATATTCCAGTTACAGAGCTGAAAGTTGGACATAAAAGTGTGTATCTGGACTTTGCTGAGGATGTGTGCATGACGATATTGTGGCTATTTGTGTTTATTGTTTTGCTGCTTTACAGCAAAGGTAGGAAAATGGACACAGATGGTGCTGGTGCCTGGTAGGCAACCACTGGTGGTTATTTTGCATGAAGATAAGGTGAGAATCCAATCCGATGGAGAGTTCCTTTGTTTTTCGTTTTTTTTAAGTCTAGTTGGGGTACTGATGGCCTGAATGAAATTATATATACTATTATACATACAGTGAAAACTGTTTATATATAATAACTACATTATTGTGTAGCTGGAGGTATCTGAGTATATTAGTTGCCAGTCAGTGTTGAGGTCTCCCAGTAAGACTGTTTGATGGTATTACTGGGGGTATGTATACACAAATGCTCTTTCTGCTGTTAAACTTTTGCTGGGAGATTAACGTTTCTGCATTGTTAAATTGGGGAGTGGGGTTAGGATGGGAAGTCATTTCAGGGTATTTCTATAAAAATGGCTACTCCTCCAGCCTTTTTGTTTTTCTATCTATTCTTAGGGTGTTATAGCTTGGTGGGAGAATTTATTTGTCTTGTATATCTTGTTTTAGCCAGCTTTCAGTATGGACTATCTGAAGAGTGTAGCACAATGTCTATTTTATGTATGGCATTTTGTTGCATATGCATCTAAGGTTCATATTGAGGAATTGTAATCCTGCTTGTGCCTTTTGGGCAAAGAATGGTGATGTGTATGTTTTTTGGGAGTAGGTGAGTCCTAAGTGGTTGTTGTAGGACCATTTGGGTGGACATCAAAACTTAGTTTCAGTTTTGATATAAAGTGTTTGCTGGGAGGGGGACATTTGTATTTACATTTATGTTTTTAGTCAACCTTTACTGGCAGGGCATTGGTGTTCAGATAGATGTGTTTGTGGCGATCAAAGTGTGTGATACAGTATTGGTTGGGGATACTGTCTGTATATAAAAAGTTGTGTTTTTTGTTTGTGACATACTGGTTTGAGATGTGAGATAGAAAGGAGGTGTGTATGGACTGAGGTTAAGTTTGTAAGTAGTTTTAGAGGAAGTAGTATTAAGAACAGAAGAATAAGCATAGTGGATAAAAGCAGTCAGTGGGTGTGTGGGGCATGAGAAAAGTGGAGTAAATGTGAAAAGTTTTGTTAGAAGAGAGGATTTATATATATTTTGTATTGAGTTAGACTTGCACCCTTTGGTATGTAAGATGTTTTATGGTGAGTAAGAGTTGGCAGCAAAGGTTTCATGAGAACGAGGGGATGTGGTTGTGTTTGTTCATGAATGTGATAGGATGAAGGGTAGGGAGGATAAGTGAAAAGGAAGTAGAATGACTGTGGGGTATTCAGGTGGTAAAGGGGTAATAGGTGGCAACACGTATGAGTAGTACTGCATAAGTATATCAAAGAAGGAAGGAAGAGCATGTGTTAGAGGAAGGTGGAGAAAATGTATTTGTATGATTTTTTTTGTGGAAGAAGCAAGGAAAAGAAAGAGCTGTAGTACAGATGTAGTGAAAAGGAAAGATGTACTTGAGGAATTTCAATTATTTAAAGTATTAAGTCTTTTATGTCTTGTAATATAGATGTAGTAAAAATAAAGGTATACTTGAGGAATTTCAAGGTTGTTGTCTCTCTTTTGCTATTGTGAGGTGAAGTAAGGTATTAATGTCTAGGAAATTATGTCTGGAGATGGGTGAGGGAAGGCAAAAATGATGTGTAACAAGTAGGGGAAGGCAGGAAGTAAAGTGCAAGAAGTGGAAGGATAAGTGATATATAAAGACAGAAGGCAGGAAGTGATGTGCAAAATGGGGGAGGAGAAATGATATGTAAGGACGGAAGGCAGGAAGTGATGTGTAAGAAGGGGG
Organism: Protopterus annectens; assembly: GCF_019279795.1. Lineage (NCBI taxonomy): Eukaryota > Metazoa > Chordata > Ceratodontiformes > Protopteridae > Protopterus > Protopterus annectens. Next base: position 1,195,969,393 of record NC_056747.1, on the reverse strand, counting down.
AGGGGAAGTGATGCATAAGAATGGAAGGCAGTAAGTGATCTGTAAGAAGTGGAAGAAGAAAGAGAAGAAATAAAGAGTATTTAGTATTGTTCAGGAAGTGGGAGAGTCAAATGTCATTGATTGTTTTTTTCCAGTGGAGCTTACTAAGTTTAAATATAGTGTAAGAGGGTGTGGGAACTGGAGGTATGGCAGGGGTTGAAGTGATCCTGAGCATAGTGATGGCTGGACCCAACAAAGCAGGGTGTTGTCCGAGTTCAGAAACAATCTGTGAATTTAGACATGAGAGGGAAATGACCAGGTAAGCGAAATAAGCCACTGTCTTTTGTCTTGTTTATGTTGCTAAGAGAAATAATTTTTCCAATGATGAGAAAGACACAAGAGCAGCCTGATTAAGGTGCTCAGACAAGATGTAAAAGAGTTAATACTTTTGCAGATTCAAAGATGTGGGTAATAGTATAGTATGCACACTAAGTTATTGTACCAAAATAACCTTGGATATTCTACAGCCCTAAAATAGGACAGATGAGGGACAGATAGGAGAAGCCAGTATTTTAAACAAGATGGTCATTGCTGTTATTGTTTTGTTCTTAGTGTTCTGAAAAAAGGGAGGACAGTGACAAGCCTGATTATAATCGGTTGAAGAGGAGTTTCTATTTATATTTCAAGTTTCTTTTCTTAAAACAAAAAATAAATAAATACATTGGAAAAGTTCCTCTAGCAGAATGGAGCCTTGGTCAGTCGACTATTTTGCCTATATGTAAGGCCGTTCATGGACGGCTGAATGGGTAGTATGAGAGGTAACATTTAACAAAATATTTGAAAAAGAGTTTAGAATATTATGTAAATCAGCAAAGTCAAGAGGTGCACTGGAGAAAGGGACTACAGATAGCCTGTACTGCACTGAGGAAATATAACTACATTTAGCAAATCTTGGAAGCCTAGCTTCATCAATTATTTATCTCATGGTCAATAGTTATATATTACCCCTAATCTGAATAACTGGGATCATAACATAGATAATTTGAGGGGATTCATACATGGGATAAAGCATTTAGGAGCTGCTTCTGAGGCATTCCTGGGGTGAATTTTCTTTTTCCCATCCATATATCCAAGGTGCACTTGAATATAGAAAGGGATAAATTTTGTTTTATGCAGATGGAGAATCTGCTCCAAAGCAGTGGTATCTGATGTGAGAATACACCTGTTCCTCCAAACCATTCTGTTGATGTTGCAGAAGAGATTCAGATCCTTAGACAGTATTTCTGATGGCATTTGATCTGCTGATGTGCAGTAAATCCATCAGCACTGGGTCAGAGGATGCCTTGTATTCTAGACACAGTCAACTCTTAGCAGTCTGTAGGATACTGAGTATAGTAACAGAGCTTTGTGTCGATCCATGTAGGGCATGTTTTTTAGGGCTTGTATCCTTTTAGTAAGGCATCTCTGTGGGTGTTCCAGTTGTTGTATGCTTCTTGACAGATACATGCGAAAGGGGGCATTATATTCAATGATTGGCCTAATGCAGGCTGACTAAAGGGGACAATGACATTCCTATATCTGGACACAATCCCTTTGTTTATAAGCTGTACTGGACACATATTGGTCAAAATTTAAGTCACAGTCCACGTAAGTTCCTAAATTCTTGAACAAATGGGTCAATTCTTAAGGGCATATTGTTAATGTGGTAGTTCTAAGGGATAGATGACTTTAAAAAAGAATGCATTTTTTTATTTAGTTTCAGTGCATGATTGTGACACCAGTTATTTATTTTGGATAAACCTTCCTGCATGATGGCTAAGCTAAATGGGGCTTGAATGACTGCTCCTAGCTTGAGTCATTTAAAAACTTAGGCAGAGCCCTTTGGTATTGGCTTTTACTTTAGAAAAGTAGATGCCAAACAGGAGATGCATGTATTTAGAATATACCAAATGCAGCTAGATATATCCCATGCAGTGTGTTTGTTCTTTCATTAAAAGGTGTGGAATAAAACATTAAAAGAAAAGAATATAATTGCCAGGTAGATACAATAAACTTAATTTACAAGTCTGTGATAGTGCAGATTAAACTAAATGCAAGAAAAGAGTGCTCTGAAAATAAAACAAAATTAAACTGTGTATCAGGACAAAGAAACACCATACAACTAAAGACAGCATTGAAACAGACAGCAACATTTAAGGGGGTAAGTAAAAGAAGAAAGTGTGATTAAATGTAAAAGGGAAAAGAAAGACAGATTATTAATGAATACATTTATCATCCGCAAGGATTTAGATGATATGGCAGCTGCAGCCAGAGATTTAATGCCCTTTAAATTAGGAAAGGGAGAAGTATGATCTGATTATCATTTCAGGAGGATATTTAATATCGTAAAAAACTTCTCCAAAGCCAACTTCACACTTCTTAAGACAGAAGTGGCAAACGTCATGACACCCATGCAGATGGACAATAGAGGTATGACTGCCGAATCCTACACAAATGCACTTTATAAGCACTTACACGAGTGCATGGATCATGCTATCCCTAATAGAACCAAGATGTTATCCTCTAAAAAAAGGAAACCAATCTGGTGGACCTCTGCCATAAACAAACTCTTCCAGAGAAGAAAGAAACTGTTGCAAAAAAGAGTAAAATCCCATGACTGGAGGAACTCCCTGGTCAACCTCAGTAAGAAGCTGAGATCCCTCATAAAATCCTCCACAGCTAGTTACGAAAACAAAATTGCCACTGACTCTAAAAACAACCACAAAGCATTCTATAGCTATGTCAAGAATCTAAATGGGAACACTCAGATCTGCTCTGAGTTACAGCATAATGGCTCTAAATATACAGAACCAACTGATATTGCCAACATCCTAGCAGATAGGTTCAGTGCTAACTTTACCCCCCTCTCACCCCCTAGAGGGCCCATCTCTATACCTGAAGAATGCAAAGTTCCTATAATCACGGCTGCACAGGTAAAAAACACACTCTCCAAAGCCAAGAACACAGCATCCATGGGACCTGACAATATCCCAGGCTGCATTCTACACGAACTACAGAATGAACTGGCACCCTACCTAAGTACCATGTTCAATCATAGCCTCACCTCAGGCTTTGTACCCACTGAATGGCACATCGTGACAGTTATCCCACTCCACAAAGGGGGAGGCACGACGGACCCCGGGAACTACCGCCCCATTAGTCTGATGAGCCTGGTCTGCAAGGCCATGGAACGTATCATCGTGGAACTCATAAACAAAGACATTGGTAATCTCCAAACTCTGGACCCTACACAGTTTGGATTTGTAAAAGGCAGATCATGTCTCCTAAACCTGATTGACTTCTTTGAAGCAGTCACCAAAGCCATAGATCAGGGTAAAATGGTTCACACAGCTTATCTAGATCTCGCCAAGGCTTTCGACACCATCCCCCACTCTGGAATTATAGATAAGCTCACTAAACTAGGTATAAATCCCTATGTCACAAGAGGGGTTGCCAACTGGCTCACGGACAGAACCCACACTGTGAAAGTAGCTGATTCCAAATCCAACATCAGACCAGTGACAAGTGGAGTACCACAGAGTTCAGTCCTGGGTCCTCTCCTGTTTGGTATCTACTTCTCTGAAAGTGCAGGCCAACACAGAAGGTCTTTGGCTAACAAAGTTTGCAGATGACTGAAACTAGGAGCCATAATCGAAACTCCTAATGATGTGGACAAACTACAAAAGGGCCTCAATGAGACAGATACCTGGTGTCAAAGCCATGGCCTGAAGCTCAATGCCAAAAAGTGTATTGTCATCCCCTTTGGTAAAAACTCTGTACCCATGAACTACTACATAGCTGGTAGTCTACTTAATGCCGAAAATGTGATGAGACCTTGGGACACAGGTGGACAGTAGTCTCTCCTTTGATAATCACATCGCCACAGTGGTCAGGAAATCCTTCTACATGGCTCATCTCATCACAAAAGGATTCTCATCCAGAAAAAAAGAGGTCATTGTTCCCCTCTACTCATCACTCATTAGACCCATTATAGAGTACAACGCCCCTTTTGGTATGTACCTCACAAGACATCTACAACAACTGGAAAGACCACAGAAATACCTCACAAAGAGGATTACTGGCCTCAAATATATGCCCTAATCAGACCGTCTCAAAAAACTACAGCTTTACTCCATCGCATATTGCCTACTCAGGGGCGATCTCTGCCTAACATACAAAGCTATGTCAAACCCAGAGCTGTTGGACATGCTCCAGTTAAAGAAATCCCAATCCTTCCGAGCTACATGCTCTGGGGACCTTAACCTTGTCACCACAATAAACAGAACATGCTGGAGGGATAGATTCCTGTCCCAGAGACTTCCCATACTCTGGAACAGACTACCTATATATGTCAAACAGAGCTCCTCATTAGCACTCTTCAAGAAAAATCTTGATGATTGGATGGGAAATGGGAAATTCACCGTGGGGATCACTTCTGTGGCTCTGCTCGACAGGGGCACAGGAAAATAATTTTCTTGGGTGGCGAAAGCCAGGGTACATTTTTTGGCTAGGCTTGTATGGGCCCTAGGGCCGATAGCCTAGTACCTACCTATGAACCTATATAATTAATAACTTTAAAGAAAGATGATGAATCTCCATAATCGGTTTTGGCTTTTACCATCTGTAATGATTGTGAATATATGTGAAGGCTGCCAACCTAGCTAGATAGAATTTTGTAGATAATTCTGTTATTTGTAAATATTAGTATAAGCCGAAATGTGAAAAGACTGTATTGGATATTGAACTGCAAAAAATGTAACAACAGTGCACTCTGCTGTAAGAAAGCTGATAATTCAAGCATTTTATGACTGTTTTGATCTCAGGGCTCAGAGCCATGGTGTCTGAACCAGCAGATTATTTCTATTGTTTTGAGACTAGAGTTAATTGCTACATTTTGCATATATAATGTCTTTAATTGCTGTAGTTTCCTGACCAGGTGCACGTTTACTAAGAAATGTTAATGTAGAGTTTCTTTTAGCCTGGGAAACCAGAGAATTGTTAAGAATGATGTAATCTAAAATGAGTCCACAGGATGTATTATCAATTTAAAGGACTTTCTCAGAGACAGGGGGAGAGCGGACTGCATCTGTCTTCAGAACTGACCACTCACAAGCACTTGCTTTGCTCTGTCTGTATGTAAGTAGGATCTTAGACTTTAGTGTCTCTCCTAGAAATAGATAGAAAATAGTGTTTAGTCTAGCTGTTTTCTAGACTTATGTCAGACTATTCTACAGTATTATTTTAAGCATTTGCCTGTGATCTCTGAACTCTTGACTACCACTGTGTAGTAAGAAGATTTGTCTTGTGTTCTTATTTATTAAATATTTTTAAAATTTTCAACTGTGGCTGTTTTGTGTAGAAGTAATTTAAGCTCTAGAGTATATTGCATGTAAACAGTGATACTGCACAAAGCCATATCAAATAAGCCTTGCTGCTCAGTCACAGTTACCGTTTGGATAATAATAATATTGCACAGTAACAATTGGACACCGTTTGGTAAGGGCCTTTGTAGTAGCTGATAAGTAAGGGTCCTGGTGGCAGTGATTACTACCTTATAGCCTGGACAGAAGGGGCACAGCTAGTGAACCTGTGCCAGCCTTCCCCAGGAGTGTCTGTGTGGTTGTATATAAATCATATCTCAAAGTGTGTGTGTGTGTGTGTGTGTGTGTGTGTGTGTGTGTGTGTGTGTGTGTGTGTGTGTGTGTGTGTGTGTGTGTGTGTGTGTGTGTGTGAGCTACTTGGACAGGGACACAAAGCACTAGTTGGACAGAAAGAGTGTTAGGAGGACTTGGCTTGGGACTCTGGCTAAAGACCCCACTCTATAGCTGTGCCAGTGGGGAGTCTTACTGGGGATCTGGAGAGAAAGGGAGAAACCAGCCCCAGACTGACTATGATCTCTTTGTGCTTTTAAGGGAAAATGTACTTTACTGTGTGTGTATTTGTTATCCTTCCCAATATGGATGCCCCTCACTGGTGTTAGTGGTGAGGATTGAGGCTCCTTGATTACTGGGCCAGTACATGGGTGTCACATATTAATTGTTTGGCAGTGGTGGGACTTTCACACAACATATTCATTGGTTGGCAATTGGCTTGTAGTGATGTGGATAGTGAATTCCTGTAGCTTGTGTACAGTGATCACTGAAGGTGTTTTTGCACTCTAAATCAGCCATACAGAGAATATTCAGAGTTCAGATCACAATTGTTTTATTTCTTTTGTTAGCTTAGTTAGTCAGGGAGAGCAGGCAAGCATGTCAGCAGAGGAGTATGGCAACCTGTCGAGGAGCCATTTGGCTGAGATGTGCCAGGCTAAGGGACTGGTGAATGGAAACCTGACTAAGGCAGACATGATTGCAGCTTTGGTCACAGCTGCATCAAAAAACAGCAATCAGGTGGGTGATCAGACTGGTCGTGGAGATGTACAACACTCAGAGAATGAACAGCTCAACCTCTCTGCAGTGGACTTAAAATTCATCTGGAGCTAAAGAGACTTGAGTTGGAGGCCAGGCATTTGGAAACAGAAGCGGCAGACAGAGTGAGATGTCTGCAGGCTGAGGAGAATGAGAAACTGCTATGCCTGGAAGCTGAGGAGATGGAAAGGCAGAGGCAGCATGAAAAGGAGATGCTGACTCTTTGCCAGAGTCATGGAGGTAATGGGGAAGGGAGTAACTGGACTCCAGAAGCACAAAAGGACAGTAAATTTCTTCCACAGTTTACAGAGGGGGATAATTTTGATAGTTTCATTCATATGTTTGAGAGGGTATGTAAACAGTATGATGTTGACCAAAGGCTCTCGGTACAGTTCCTGACCCCTTACTCCATGGTAAAGCTGTAACTATTTTGTCCAAAATGTCTGACATTGTTTTAATTATACTGTTGTTAAGAACTGTTTGTTAAAATTTTTTAAGCTAACACCTGAAACTTATAGGAAAAAGTTTTGTGAGCATAGACGCAAGGCAGATGAAAGTGTGTGTGAATATGTTGCTGAACTGAGCACTTATTTTCATAGGTGGGTGAATGGATGTCAGGTCACCACTTTAGAAGGGCTGGCAGGCCTTTTGGTGATGCCTGAGGACATGATCTGGTTAGCTGATTTACAATGTGCTACTTCAGAGGAGTTGGGAAAGAAGGGAGACCTATACCTAGCAAGCAGGGCATCCCTGCACAGGAAAGGGACACCCAGTACTTTTCATGGGTCTAAAGGTTCATAGGTTGGTACTAGGCTATCGACCCTAGGGCCTATATAAGCCTAGCCATAACAATTCCCTGGCTATTTCTTCCCACACTATTTACTTCCCTGTACCCCTGTCTAGCAGGGCGACTGACATGATCCCCGAGGTGAATTTCCTTTCTCCCATCCAATCATCAAGGTTTCTTTTGAAGAGGGCCAAAGAGGTGCTCTGCTTGACATGTATGGGCAGTCTATTCCAGAGTCTGGTGAGTCTCTGGGTCAGGAACCTATCCCTCCAGCGTATTTTGTTTATTGTGATGACAAGGTTTAGATCCCTGGAGTGTGTGGCTCTGACGGATTGGGATTTCTTTAAGTATAGCATGTCCAATAGCTCTGGGTTTGACGTGGCCTTGTATGTTAAGCAGAGATCACCTCGGAGTAGATGATATGTGACAGGGTATAGCTGGAGTTTTTTAAGGCAGTCATCATAGGGCATCTGCTTTAGGCCTGTGATTCTTTTAGTGAGGTATTTCTGCAGCCTTTCCAGTTGTTGCAGATGTCTTGAGAGGTACATACCAAATGGGACATTGTATTCTATAATGGGTCTAATGAGGGATGAGTACAGTGGGACAATGAACTCATTTTTTCTGGATAAAAAGCCCTTAGTGATGAGGTGTGCCACATAGAAGGATTTCCTGACTGTTGTGGCGATGTGGTTATTAAAGGTGAGACCACTGTCCACCTGTGCCCCTAAGTCTCTTATCACACTTTAGGTGTTTAGTGTACTGCCACCTATGTGGTAATTCATGGATACATGTTTTTTCCCAAAGGGGATAACTATACATTTCTTGACATTGAGCTTGAGCCCATGGCTCTTGCACCAAGCATCTGTTTCTGTAAGGCCCTTTTGTAGAGTATACACATCATTTGGGGATTCAATAATGGCTCCCAGTTTGCAGTCATCTGCGAACTTTGTTAGCCAGCATCCCTTAGTGTTGGCCTGTACTTCAGACAAGTAGATGCCAAACAAGAGAGGTCCCAGAACTGAACCCTGAGGTACTCCACTTGTCAATTATCTGGAGTTGGATTTGGATTCAGCTACTTTTACAGTGTGGGTTCTGTCAGTAAGCCAGTTGTTAACCCATCGAGTGATGTAGGGATTAATGCCCAGCTTAGTAAGTTTATTTATGATTCCAGAGTGGGTGATGGTGTCAAAGGCGTTGGCAAGGTCCAGATAGGCTGTCTGGACTGCCTTACCCTCGTCCATGGCTCTGGAGACTGATTCAAAGAAGTCATTCAGGTTCAGGAGACAAGATCGGCCTTTCACGAACCCAAACTGGGTGGGGTCCAGTGTTTTAAGGTTGTCAATGTCTTTGTTTATAAGTTCCATGATAATACATTCCATGGCCTTGCAGATCAGGCTCATCAGACTGATGGGGTGGTAGTTCCCGGGATCCAAGGTGGATCCCCTCTTGTGCAGTGCGATAACTGCAGCTGTGTGCCACTTAGTAGGCACGAAGCCTGAGGTGAAGGTATGATTAAACATGAGGTGCCAGTTTATTTTGTAGTTCATGTAGTACACAGCCCAGGATATCATTTGGTCCCATGGATGCTGTATTCTTAGCTTTGGAGAGTGCGTTTTTTACCTGTGTGGCCGTTATTACCAGAATTTGGCAATCTTCCGGTATTGAGATGGGCCATTTAGGGGGTGAGGGTGGGTGAAGTTGGCACTGAATCGATCTGCCAGGATATTGGCAATATCCTTGGGATCAGTATATTTAATGCCATTCTGTTGTAGCTCAGAGCAGATCTGAGCATTACCATTTAGATTCTTGACATAGTTATAGAATGCCTTGTGGTTGTCTTTGGAATCTTTGGCAATTTTATTTTCGTAACTAGCTTTGAAGGATTTTATGAGGGATCTCAGCTTCTTAATGAGGCTGGTAAGGGAGTTTTTTGCATCCTGGGATTTTCCTCTTCTGCAACAGTTTCTTCTTTTTGTTGTAAAGTTTGTTTATGGCAGGGGACCACCAGATTTGCTGCCTTTTTTTGGAGGAGAGCATCTTGGTTCTATTTGGGATGGCACGATTCATGCATGAGTGGATGTGCTCGTACAGTGTTTTAGTGTAGGACTCAGCAGTTGAACTTTCAGTTCTCATCTGCATGGGTGTCATGAAGTTTGTAACTTCTGACTTGACTGGCATGAAGTTGGCTTTGGAGAAGTTTTTTATGGAGGTTTCCTTACTGTGGGTTGGGGGGTGGGATGTGGATGTTAAGGGTGATTAGCTTATGGTCTGACCTGACCAATGAGGGTTGACCACAGGTGTGGTGCATCAATTTCCCATGTTGGTAATGACCAGGTCTAGGATATTGGAGCCCCTGGTGGGACTATGGATTGGTTGATCCAGGGCATTGGAATTTATGAATTCCAAGAACCGTTGGGCAAAGGTGTTGGTACAGGAGTAGTTTTCCCAGTTAATGGCAGGGTAGTTGAAATCACCCAGTATTAGGGTGTTTGGTTGTATATTAATCTTTTCCAGTATGTTTAGAAAGGTGTAGTGAGAATCTTGGGGCATGGTGGGGGATCTGTAGCAAGCTAAAATTTGGATTGCAGTCTTACCTAGTGTTAGTTGCACCTGGAGAAATTCAGACGCATTGTGTTGGGCATCTAACCTGGTGGTGTGAATAACCTTGGTGAATATGGAATAAGGAACCCATGGTGGGCAGCCCAAACTGCCACAACAGAATCTGATAGCAGCAGGGGAAGCCACTAGTCCAGGTTCACATCCAGGACCTAGGGTTAAATGTTCTGAATGCAACCAGTGAGACCATGTGGCATACCGATGTCCATGGAGGCAAGGTGGGGGAACAAAAGGTGAGAGAGCCAGTAAGTGGGAAAGACAAAAATGCAAATAGTAGGTTGTCTTGAGACAACAGCGGTACCGAACTACCATCCAGCAGATGTCCTAATAGGGAAGGTTTTTGATGAGGCAGTACCATGTATTTATGCAGTTACACGCTGTCAGGCTTTGAGACAAGAATGTGAGTCTGACAGCCTGGGGGAAACCCAGACAGGCTGCATATTTGCAGCCAGGACTAGTGAGGTGGTTACTTCAGGGAGGGAGCTACCCTGTAGAAGTGAGACTGAAGGTGAGCCACAGCTGCTTGTGGGTACTGATGTTCCCTTGGACAGAGTGACTGCAAAGGTAGAGGTGAGTACTAGTACCAGGGCTGACAGTGAGGCACCACTGTCAGAAGATGCCAGACTTCCTGTGGAAGGGGAGCTGGGAAGGCTTAACAAAGAGACCCTACATTGCAAGGCTTGAGGAAGGTAGCTAGTGAGGCACCTGATTCTCAAGGGAAGGGGGAATCTGTATACTGGGACAAATGGTTACTGTATAGAAAGTGGACCCCTTAGGGAGGGCTAAAAGGTGAGAGGATACAACAGTTGGTAGTGCCTAGAGCTTACCATCTGGCACTTCTAGCCATAGTCCATGATACTCCCTTTGCAGGTCATATGGGCATAAAACATACAAAGAGATGTATTATGCAGAGCTTCTATTGGCCTGGAATTTCCAGAGATGTAACAGGATACTGCAGGACCTGTGAGCAGTGCCAAAAGGTAGACAAGGCAGGAGACAAGGTGAGAGCTCCTTTGATGCCTTTGCCTGTGATTGAGGAGCTATTTCAGAGGGTAGCTATGGATATATTGTGGGGCCTCTGAGTACCCCAAGTTCCACAGGGAAAATGTATATCCTAGTGGTAGTAGATTATGCTACAAGATACCCTGAGGCAATGGCTTTGTCCTCCTCTGAGGCAGAAAAGGTGACAAATGCTTTGTTAGAGATTTTCAGCAGGGTAGGTTTCCCAAAAGACATACTGACTGACAGAGGTGCCAATTTCATGTCAGAATTGCTGGCTTGTTTGTGGAAGTACTGAGGGGTGAAGCACCTGAAGACCACCCCCAGACTAATGGTCTTGTTCAGAGGTTAAACTCTACACTGAAGTCCATGCTACGGGCATTTGCAGACCAGTTTAAGAGGGAGTGGGACAAATATTTGCCCCATCTGTTGTTTGCTTACAGAGAGGTTCCCCAGGAATCCACAGGTTTTTCACCCTTTGAGTTGCTGTATGGACATAGGGTAAGAGGACCTCTAGAGTTAATTCGAGATGAGTGGGAGGGTGAGGGTGAATCTCACCAGGAGTCTGTTGTGGCATATATCCTAAACCTCAGGACAAGGCTCAGGGAACTCATGGGCTTGGCCCAGGAGAATCTGGCAGAAGCCCAACAACAGAAAAAGGTCTGGTATGACAGGAATGCTTGAGCTAGAGCGTATGCTGTAGGGCAGCAGGTAATGGTTCTCATTCCTGTCAAACACAGCAAGTTGCAAGCAGCTTGGGTGGGACCCTACAAGGTGGTAAGAAAGGTAAGTGATGTTAACTACATGGTAGAACTGCTAGGCAGGAGACAGGAGCACAAACTGTACCATGTTAACATGATGAAACCTTACCATGATAGGGATGCCCTTGTGCTGAGTATTTGCAGTAGATTGCAGGAGGAGTCTGAGGGAAATCTGGTGACTGATCTCCTCAGTGACGCTCGGACTGACACCTCAGTGGAAGGGGTAGCAATGTCACAGCAGCTATCTCCTGCCTAGGTTCACAAAATCTGAGCAGTGTTACAGGAGTTTGGGGACATGTTCACTGGAAAACCAGGGTGCACCCACCTGGTGGGTACAGGACCCCAAAGGCCTATTAGGCAGGCCCCTTATAGGGTGCCTGAGAGAGTCAAACAGACTCTGAGGGAGGAGATACAGGAGATGCTGGAACTAGGGGTAATTCAAGAGTCCAACAGTCCCTGGGCCACCCCAGTGGTGCTGTTGCCAAAGAAGGATGGCAGCACCAGGTTCTGTGTGGACTACAGAAAATTAAATAGTCACACAGAGTCAGATGCTTGCCCCATGCCTTGGACAGATGAGACCCTAGAGCAGCTGGGTGTGGCTAAGTATCTTACAACCATTGATCTTACCAAGTGTTACTGGCAGGTGCCCTTGACTCCCAGTGCTAGAGAGAAGTCAGCCTTTGTGACTCCTTTTGGCTTGTATGATTTCACAAAGATGCCCTTTGGGATGAAAAATGCCCCAACAACTTTCCAGAGACTGGTAGATCATATCCTAGCAGGAGCAGGAGGGTTTGCCCTTGCTTACCTAGATGATATTGGCATCTACAGACATTCCTGGCAAGAGCGCCTTCAACATGTCAGGGAGGTGCTGGGAAGACTACAGATGGCAGGGTTGACCATTAAGCCCAGCAAATGTCAGGTGGGTATGGCAGATGTCTCTTACCTGGGACACAGAGTGGGGAATCAGGTGGGTATGGCAGATGTCTCTTACCTGGGACACAGCGTGGGGAGTGGTAAGATCAGGCCAGAACCTGCCAAAGTAGAAGCCATTCAGGCCTGGCTTGCACCTGTTACCAAAATGCAGGTGAGGGCATTCTTAGGGACATTGGGTACTACAGAAAGTTTGTTCCCAGTTATAGTATCATAGCTGCTCCCCTCACATACCTGACAAGGAAGAACAGGCCAGATAAGGTAGTGTAGACCACAGCATGTGTGCAGGCATTCCAGAAGCTTAAATAAGCTTTGTGAAGACCCCCTGTGTTAGCCAGTCCAGAATGTGTTGTGCAGGTGGATGCTTCAAACCATGGGATGGCAGCTGTACTCAGCCAGATTTCTTCAGAGGGAGAAGAGCACCCAGTAGTTTATCTCAGTCTTAGGCTCCAACCCAGGGAGGAATGCTATGCAGCTATAGAAAAAGAATGTCTAGCCATAGTGTGGGCACTGCAGAAACTTCAGCCTTATCTGTATGGAAGAAAATTCACTGTAGTGATAGATCACAATCCCCTAACATGGTTAAACAGAGCCAGCCAGCAAAATGCCAAGTTGCTAAGATGGTGCTTAGGGTTGCAAGCATATGATATGTCAGTGCAGTACTGCAGTGGGAATAGCAATGCCAATGCAGGTGCGCTCTCAAGACAGGTAATGGGGTAAGCTATACTCAGATAGACCTAACCCTCTCAAACAACGCTTCTCAAGGGTCACTTGAAAAACTAGCTTGAGTTCTCCGGGGAGGAAGATATGTGAAGGCTGCCAGCCTAGCTAGATAGAATTTTGTAGATAATTCTGTCATTTGGAAATATTAATATAAGCCACAGGCTTGTTCTCTTAAATGTGAAAAGAATGTATTGGAAGTTGAACTGCAAAAATGTAACAACAGTGCGGTCTGCTGTAAGAAAGCTAATAAGTCGAGCATTTTATGACTGTTTTGATCTCAGAGCTTGGAGCCATGGTGTCTGAACCTGCAGATTCTTTCTATTGTTTTGAAACTAGAGTTAATTGCTAGATTTTACATATATAATGTCTTTAATTGCTGTAGTTTTCTGACCAGGTGCAAGCTTACTAAGAAATGTTACTGTAGAGTTTCTGTTAGCCTGGGAAACCAGAAAATTGTTCAGAATTATGTAATCTAAAATGAGTCAGAAGGACATATTATCAATTTAAAGGACTTTCTCAGAGACAGAGGGAGAGCAGTTTGCATTTGTCTTCGGAAATGATCACTCACTAGCACTTGCTTTGCTCTGTCTGTATGTAAGTAGGATCTTGGACTTTAGTGTCTCTCCTAGAAATAGATAGAAAATAATAAGTTTAGTCTAGCTGTTTTCTATATTTATGTCAGTCTATTCTACAATATTATTTTAAGAATTTTCCTGTGATCTCTGAACTCTTGACTAGCACTGTGTAGTAAGAAGATTTGTCTTGAGTTCTTATTATGTATTAAATATTTTTAAACCTTTCAACTGTGGCTGTTTTGTGTAGAAGTCATTAGAGTACATTGGATGTATATAGTGATACTGTACAAAGCCGCTACAAATAAGCCTTGCTGCTCAGTCACACTTACCATTTGGATAATAATATTGCACAGTAATAATTGGACACCCTTTGGTAAGGGCCTTTTTAGTAGCTGATAAGTAAGGGTCCTGGTGCCAGTGATTACTACCTTATAGCCTGGACAGAAGGGGCGCAGCTAGTGAACCTGTGCCAGCCTTCACCTGGAGTGTCTGTGTGGTTGTATATAAATAATATCTCAAAGTGTGTGCATGTGTGTGTGTGTGTGTGTGTGTGTGTGTGTGTGTGTGTGTGTGTGTGTGTGTGTGTGTGTGTGTGTGTGTGTGTGTGTGTGTGTCAGCTTCTTGGGCAGGGACCAAAGCACTGGTTGAACAGAGACAGTGCTAGGTGGACTTAGCTTGGGACCCTGGCTAAGGACCCCATTGTATAGATGTGCCAGTGGAGAGTCTTATTGGGGATCTGGAGAGAAAGGGAGAAACCAGACCCAGACTGACTGTGATCTCTGTGTGCTCTTAAGGGAAATTGTACTTTACTGTGTTGTGTATTTGTTATCCTTCCCAATGTAGATGCCTCTCACTGGTGTTAGTGGTGAGGATTGAGGCTCCTTGATTACTGGGCCACTGCACGGACGTCACAATGATTATAATTAGAAGAACTAAAATTTTTGGAAGATGGAACTTTCTTTTCCCAAATATGCCTATTTATGTGTGTGTTGGGGATACATATGTCTGCATTGTTTTTCAGTACTAATACACATTTGCATTTTTGCTGAATTCATATGCCAAGTCTGAGATAGCCATTTCTTGAAATATTTACTGTTATCCAATGTGTAATGATCTCAGACTTGGTATACATATATATATATATATATATATATATATATATATATATATATATATATATATATATATATTATTTGCTTTTCTCCTGCATTTTTGGTCCTTTTATCAGTGTGTCAGCACTTGGCATTATAACTGTTGACACTGCAAAATGATACCACTGTCATGTATCAGAATTTTTGCTTCTAGGGTTTTTGGTTTTTCTTTGGTAAAAAAAACAAGCAATCTTTTTGTGGGAGCAAGCCCTCCAGTACATTCCCTCTCAGTTTAATATAATCAGCTCTGAGGGCATTACATTTCAGGGTTATGTCAAAAAATCTAACTGCAGTGACAGTGATGTCATTTGAGGAACTTACCCTTCAGCCAGGCACTTTTATTTCAGCACTTGGCTGTCATGCAATGCTGCTGAGGCTGATGGACCAGAAGTGACCAGTTGTGTGAATGCTGACTGACTGTACAGGTTGGCTAAGCATTCTTACTATCTGCAGTTTTTATTTGACTGTTAAAGCCTTTTATTGTGTGGATTCATAACTGGTACCTCTCAGCTGTACAGATTTTCACAGAATGGCCTCTTATCTTTGGTCCATTTTTCATAAAAGTGTAGTATTCTGGCAAATTAGTGGCAAATCATTAAAACATTGAAGTTAGAAAACAATGACAGACATTTGATTTTCAGACTTCATATCTGTCAGAAAATTCGTGCTAATGTAAAACCTGTTTTTCTATCAACTTTCTAAGTTTGTAAGAGCAATATTTAAAAACTGTCCCTATTTCCTTGCTTTTGTACCACTTTTATTTATGGCTTTGTCCAGATTTCTTGCTCTAAGAGGTTGAGAGGTATGTATTTTTAGATAAATTCTTTACATTAATACTGATTGTGCAATACTGATGCTCTATGCAGTATTATTATTTCTCATTGCAGTTAGGACACAAAATAATAGCAGTATTTTATATGAAGTTGCAAAAGTTAGTAGCTCTCATTAAACAGAGTGCAGTGTCTGTGGTATGATAGTACATGGGTGCAATCGTGATGGTTGTACACCAGTTTAATGAACACACCTCCCACCCAAACTGTGCATGTTTCTCTGGATACCATGTCTCCCCTGAAATCAAGCCATGCCTAGTGGAACTAACCAAGTGAATAAAATGTAAACAAATAAGTAAATAAAATGAATATGTCTAACTAGCCTCAGCATACTATAACAAGTTATAGTTTTCAAATAACAGTAACAATATATCCAGCGTTTGTGCATATGAAGTACAGAGCACCCCCAAAACTGTACTCCCGTGGGCCATTGTATAATAACAGAATAAAACACAAAGGACAAGCCAGAGACATGTTGACCAGAAAAAGACTTTGCATTTTTAGGAGTAAGGAATTTCTGAAGAGTCAGTCCACCTAACTGCTTCAGAAAGAATAGCGAAAACACAAGTATTACTGTAGTACATAATTCATCATGCCAAGGGCAGAAATGTATAATTATTGTACAGGATCAACAGTCTGCGGTTAACGTCTAAGAAAGCTCTTCTTCAATGTTTTGTTGTAAAGGACACGTTGGAGAAGAAACATTAGTCCTATTTCTTCGCAGGATAAGACATAGTCATACATCTCAACTATCCACATTTTTTGCAGAATGTCCAGATTTTTGCCTCATGTTTTTGTCTGTTCCTCAATAAATAATGTGGTTATCTGTCAAATTACTTAAGATTGAAGTCACTAAATAATGACAGACATTTTGAGTTTCAGACTCCATAACCTTCAGAAAATGCATGCCAATACAAAATGGGTTATTCTAGCAACTTTCTAAGTTTAGAAAAGCAATAATTAAAGTCTGTCCCTAATTTTGAGCCTTTGTCCATCCATTATTTTGGCTTTGTTCTGATTTCTTGAGCTAAAAGGTTGAGAGTTATGGACATACTTAGATAAAAGAGTAAATCAGTGCAGTCTTAATGGGGAATTCTATATTAACTGAGGCCAAGGAAAACAGTTACTCAGGCATGAGAGAAATGCATAGAAAATAATGTAGTTATTACATAGATTATACATACATTGAGTCATGGTAAAAAAAGAGTAGTAAGCTGGGATGCAGCACAGTGAAGCACGCTGTACTGGTTATGAATAGCTCAGTGTTCGTACCTCTCAACCTCTCAGTGCAAGAAATCAGGACAAAGACAGAAATAATGGGGACCAGAAGCCTAAAAATAGGGACAGACTTTAAATATTACTCCTATAAACTTAGAAAGTTGCTAGTATAACACGTTTTGAATTATTATGCATTTTTTGAAGGATACGAAGTCTGAAACTCAAATGTATGTCATTATTTAGTTTTATTTAAGTACTTCAGTTCTTAATGATTTGCCAGAAAACCACACATTTTATGAGGAATAGACCAAAAAATATGATGCAAAAATCTGGATATTCTGTGAAAATCTGTACAGTTGAGAAGTATGTCAGTGCTTGACCACACTAAGATTTTCAGTGTAAAAATGATTTTAACAAAAGGCAACTAGGACTCTGCATATCCCTTCAGCTTAGCATGCAGAGCGGAGGGCAGTTATCATTGGCAGCTAAGGGTTACCACTTCCACTATCTCCACTTCCACTTGCCTTATAATACTGAGCAATTTCACTTGTTATCAAATAATAGATAAAAATATATGAGTCTTATAGTGAGGTTTTAAATGCTGCCGCCATTGCATTTCATATATATTATGCCTATATGGAGCTAATTGCGTTCCTGGAGCATGTTGCATGAAAAGGCTGATTTGTTAAATCTTATTCAAAGAGCCTTAGGTATATCCATTAGGTAGGGTCACTAGGCAGGAATTCCTGGCTAGTTTGAGCTACCTGATAGGTGCAACCCCCCCCCCCCCCACACACACACACACACACACACGCCAACTCAGTCCAGCCTTCTGAAGGTTCCTGGGCTTGAACCCTGCACCCTGGTAATAACATAAAAAAAAGAATTGTGTCTGTGCATCAGTGTTCTAGCTGCTGCTTGTTCAAGCACACTATATGGGAGTAGGGATGAAGATAAAAGTCAGCTGGATGCGTAAAACTTGTTCATAACTTACATCTGTAACCTTTATAATGTCTGCTATTTTGCCGTTACATCTGTCTTTCCTTTTCCTTTCACTATTTTTATTGAACATCAATCTTTAAATGAATGGTGTATTTAGTTTTCATATAGCTAGAGCTAAACTATCCAACATGCAGTCCAGGGTGACTATTTTTTATTCATTCCCCTGTCTTTAGAAGAACAAATTATATTAATTTGTTTCGATGCACAGGAAGAACTGGACGGTTGTCTTGTTTGAGAGCAGCTTCTTGCTACACAAAAGAGCTCAGCTTTGTAAATTGTAAGTGGCTGCTGAGCCAATCACAGACAGCATTCTGTTGATAAAAGAACTAAGATTCGGCTCCAGAGAACACACACAGGAAGCAGCTCCTTCAGCTGAGAAGAGTAGCAAAATAAAGGAAGCTGTACAGAAAAATAATCAAAAGAAAAAGCGAACATTGTACCTTTGTGAACACTTTTATTACCTTCAGCCAGGGCATGCGGTGAGTGATTGTGATTTGCAAATTCTAGATTTTATTACGTGGATGATTTGCTTAACCAACTTGCTTTCTCTTTTGTGGCAGAGTGTATTTATAAAGGCTAGGGGAACTTGCATTTTTTGAATTATGTACGGGCAAAGAAAAGGCTAAAACACTTTGTGGTGGAGTGGAAGGGCTTATTTTAATGATGCATCAAATTTAAAGGTGTGTACATCAATGTGATATCAAGTGTGGTAGACTCCTTCCAGCTGGAACAAGTAAAAAGCATTTATCTTGAATGGAATTCATCCGAAGACTCGGGTATATTTTGGTGACATGAATTGTGTTTTGCTGACAATGTTTTAGAGATTTGCATGCACATATATGCTCTTAGGGCATTTGAAGACACCAAGTTGCATTTGAAAAGTATATTTACATCATATATGGGAATGAGTGAAAAGTAAAGTAATGCAGAAGGCAGCTGTAACATAGTATATAAAAAGCCATCATCATTAGTTCAGAATTGTCTGAACTGTACTGCTTGTGGTGACAGAAGACGTGAGGAAGTAAATATTTGCAAACTTATTCTAGAGTGCATTAGGACATGCAAAGTGCAGCAGAGCATTTCAGAACACACTGGACGCCTTCTGGGTGAATTACTGTACTGTAATAAACATTCATGACATGCTTCTCAGTAGAAAGAGAATAAACATGATTCGGAACTGTCATGACATTTTGTAAACAGATGCTTAGTTTTGACTTCACTTTGTTTTCTGCTTTGTACCACTTTATCTTTACCAGTATGTTATGCTTCTTTCTGCACAGTACATAACTTTAATTCTGGTTAAATCCATAAGTAACATCTCTGCTACCGCTTCTTTTCAAAGTGCTGACTGGAACATATAGCTTGAATCCACTGATCAGGATGTGCTACAGCTCCCATTATGTGCCATGCTAATCTGGTTCCTAGGAGAGAAGAGAGTACTTTAGCTCTTCTTTTAAAAGGGCATTAGTATGTTTTAGTGTGTGTGTGTGTGTGTGTGTGTGTGTGTGTGTGTGTGTGTGTGTGTGTGTGTGTGTGTGTGTGTTTACCTATCAATCTCTATCTATAATATATAGATAGATAGATACAGATATAGATATAGCTGTAGAGAGAGATCTAGATATTTGCCACCTGGCCCCTTCTGATGTTGTCATACAGATGCCAGTGATACTTGATATTTTTATAGTTTTCATGTAGCTGGTGGTTTCCACCTGGCCCCTTCTGATGTTGTCATACAGATGCCAGTGATACTTGATATTTTATAGTTTTCATGTAGCTGTTGGTTTCCACCTGGCCCCTTCTGATGTTGTCATACAGATGCCAGTGATACTTGATATTTTTATAGTTTTCATGTAGCTGGTGGTTTCCACCTGGCCCCTTCTGATGTTGTCATACAGATGCCAGTGATACTTGATATTTTTATAGTTTTCATGTAGCTGGTGGTTTCCACCTGGCCCCTTCTGATGTTGTCATACAGATGCCAGTGATACTTGATATTTTTATAGTTTTCATGTAGCTGGTGGTTTGGGTAAAGCTTGTGTAAAGTTTACTGCTTACTTATTTCCCCTGGGCTCCACATAGCAGAAACAGCCTTCACCTCCCCACCCCCACCCTTACACAAAGAACATAAGACTGTGTTGCATCCTGTGAGTGCAGAGATGCATTTGATGGCTTTTGGTTGTACTGCATGTAGTTACTGACTATAGGTTTCTAACCAAGTTTAAGATGAAGGGTGTACAATAGCTCCAGTGACCTTCCATATGTCATAGGTCTGACAAGCTGTGGGAGGTGCTGGACTAAGTAAGATACAAGGACCTGCTTAATAGTGAATATGCTGCTTGTGAATGTCCATAAAAAGAAAGCACTTCTTAAGCTTTTAGTAAAATTGTATATCTCTGTAGAATTGTTTGTTTCAGTCTTGCTGTGGTAATATCCAGGAAAACTGATAAAGAAATGACTGTGCACATTTTAGTACCCAGTTCTTCTGGAAGTGGATATGTTGAAACTTTTCTTTATTGCAGCAAAACGTAGTCAGAACATAGGTGATATCAGTTCACCACTCCAATATCTATAACGGTTGTAATATTATTTTATTGTTACATTTCTGCCATATGCCTTGTAAATAAATGTAAGACTGTGAATACATTTCTAATGCTGTTTTTACCTTTCCCCAAACACCTTATTCTCGTCACTTCCCATTTTCTTTGACCCACTGACACCTCCACTTCCCAACATTCAAGGGTAATAGGCGTGGATAATGAGGTTTGGGAATATCAGGCCTTTATCCTGTTTTGACTCAAGACACCTTCTATCTTCTGCACCGTATTCCTCCCCTTACTGATGGGCAGGAGTAGTGTAATGTCTCAGCCATAGTGCAGGTGTGCACTTCTGCATACCTGCTGTGCCAAACAAAAGAGCATTGGAGTCCTTGACAGGTTGACACTTCTAAATCTTATTATTTGTCTCATGCAGAACCAGACATACACCTATTGTCTAACTCACAGCTGTTACTCCTGAAAAGGAGTTGTATCCATACCTCTCAACCTCTTAAAGCAAGAAATCTGGACAAAATCATTAATAAAAGTGGGACAAAGGCCCAAAAATAGGGACAATTTTTAAATATTGCTCTTACAAACTTAGAAAGTTGTTAGAATAAGAGGTTTTGCATTAGCATGAATTTTCTGAAGGGTATGAACTCTGAAACTAAATGTCTGTCATTATTTTTTAGCTTCAGTCTTTAATGATTTGCCACTAATTTGCCAGAAAAAAACGACCAAAAATATGAGGCAAAAATCTGGACATTCTGCGAAAATCTGTTCAGTTGAGAGGTATCAGTCCATTCCCCTGTATAAATAAGTTGGCATCACTCACTCATTTTCATTCCTCCACAGCCAATTTCTCCAGTGTTGAGCAAACATGGATCATCTGGGCCATAGACAGGACTTGATCTCTGTGTGTCACAAAGGCAGATGAGACTAATATTATTTTGGTTTCCCCTGTTCTAAGCATTTGAGACAGCTACCTATCACCCTGGCGTTAACTGACTAAAATACTTTCCATTTTTCTGTTTCATTATTTTTTCTTTCTACTGTGTGAGTGTTGGGATGAGGTGGGGTTTGGGGGATCTTTAAGGTGATATTTGTTTCCTTCTTCAAGGAAGTGTCAATATTTTGCATGCTGTTTCCTCTTGTAGTCACTCTAAGGGGTATGGTGTGGATGTGAGCTAAAATGTCACAAAATATCCATTTGATTGGTCTATTTTTGATGTATTTGCTTAGTTTTAGGAATCAACCATGCAGGCTTTTTTCATTCATAATCTAGTTACACGATCTAAGACTGAAGAAGACACAAAAACAAAACAATGCCACTTTTCTAAAAGCAGAAAAAAATAAATAAAATAAACAAAAAACCTAAGAGCTTCATTTATACCTTCAAACTGTGGGTATATTCCTGCAGCAAAGGGTTTAACAAGCAATCAGAGCAACAAAAAGTCCTGATCTTTTGCGTACTTTCTTTGGAGAGGTGGAGCCTAGGTAAAGAAAGCTTTCACAAAAACTGTCATCTTAGCTGGATGTGAGGAACAGCTGCTTTGGGTACATATGGGTTCTGTGACAAGTGGACATTACGGTCATGTAGTTGCTACACAGTGCTTTCCGCACCATTGTTATTAGGGACATATTTGAAAGTTATGTTGAGATTTCAAAGCTACCAATCTGCAGGCCAGCATTTTAAATCACTAGGTGTACCACCTAAGACCACTCTGTACCTCAAAGATAGAAACATTCAAAGGATCCCCAGTACCTTCCCTTTTGGGGTCTTCATTTCTAATGGCCTGCCATCGTGATGCAAACTTTGGTTATCAGAAAGGTGGCTGAATAGCTATCGGTTAGTGTAGTGCTACCAAAAGCAGTACTACCAGAAGCAGTACTACCAAAAACAGTACTACCAGAAGCATTACTACCAAAAGCAGTACTACCAAAAGCAGTACTTCCAGAAGCAGTACTACCAAAAGTATTACTACCAAAAGCAGTACTACCAGAAGCATTACTACCAAAAGCAGTACTTCCAGAAGCATTACTACCAAAAGCAGTACTAGCAGAAGCATTACTACCAAAAGCAGTAGTACCAGAAACATTACTACCAAAAGCAGTACTAGCAAAAGCAGAGTACAAAAAGCAGTATTAACAAAATCAGTATTACCAAAACCAGTGTTACTAAAATCAGTACTACGAAAAGCAGTATTGCCAAAAGCATAATACAGATTAAAATATACATCAGAAGCCTGATGGAGAATTCGGTAAGGCACCTGGGGATAATGGAAATCCAGTCCTTATTCAGAACACAGCTCCATTTGGAAATGGTTTAATTTCAGGAATACGGGGCATAATGTGCACTCATCCTTCTGTTCTTTACAGCAAATAGCAATCAGAACACTGTTGACATCAATCACACAGTCCAGTTTTAAAGGGTGAACTTAGAAGCTGAGGGGAGTGAACAGGCATTTCCCTAATGTAACAGTGAGTTGAAGGGTAGATCTGGGACTTTAAACATACAAAATAAAAGCTTTATGGTTTTAAAAACCAGGAACAAACAAATCTGTTTCAGAAAGATGACCCTGATAAGGAGAGATTTTAACTGGCAGACAGTTTCCAGATGACTGTAAACCAAGGTAGCATGCAATACAGATGACAAAGAAAAAATAACAATGGGCTTCTCAAATTATCGTATTGAATCGACCCCACAGCTATTATGAGGAAAGAGTAGGTAAGCTAAACAAGCACAAATGCTGAAAATCAAAACTTATGGGGGGAAAAAACTTTTAAATATTACCCCTCCTCACCACACACACACACACACACACACACACACACACACACACACACACACACACACACACACACACACACACACACACACTGCTAATTACATATACCAAGTCCCAGATTGCACCAGAGTGGAGAAAGAGCAAATTCCCTGATCCCACTGATCCCTACTACACGACTACAATCTCACATAGAAAAAAGCCACTATGTGCTATCATCTGATTTTTGATCATATACTTTTGACATTCAACCAGTGAAACTTTCAACCAAAAGAATGTATTTTCATAGATACATATACTATGTACTGATTGTGTACATGCATTTTGTTTTTGGCCCATGTTGTGGTACAAGAAAAAAAATCTTTTAATTTAATTCAATTAACTTATTTATTTGTTAAATGTGGAAGTGAGCTAGTCCTTCTCAGACTCTTTTCACAAATGATATAGGCCACAAAGGTGACAGTAAGGACAATGTACAGGAGGACAAGTTGATACAGAGTCAATCAGCTTGCTTTTGAGAGGTGGTCAGAAAACAAAAGTGATGGAAAAAAGCAATGCAGACATAAGAAGAACATGTGAACCCTACCCAGGCAGTGACTGAAGGTCAGGTTTGAATCTCATAGCCTGGAGCTGTGACACAGCCCACTTTTCCCAATTAACAAGCAAGTGATAAAACTACATAAAAATGAAATATTTTCTTTTAGTAACAAGAGACAAAGGGAATGCAACAAATGTATACAGTAAAATAGATATCAGCTTTTTTATGGAGGTCAAGAAAAAAGATTCATAAGAAGAAAATAATGTTCTTTTTAAAAAGAAATCAAGCATTGCAGATTAGAAACGGAAAGACAGATCTGTGCCTTTAGGTCTGTAAACAATAAAATGGCAGAAGCTGCTTTCTCTGTTATGTACATTTATAACAGAAAATTTGCCATACATGGTTTTGTGTCCTAGATTTATGAATTTATTTGCTGCAGTCCTGACTGAAGTAGTTGAAATTCAGCCTTTTAAAACACAGGCTACTTTGGGATATTGGAACAGTCTTAAACTGCATATCATAGTCCAAATTATGAAACTCACCAAGTAAAAACACAACAGTATCACTACTTAAACCTAATACATACAACATTAACAGCATATTTTGCAGGAGGCAATCCCTGCTGAACCGCTCCCAAATTGGGATGTTTCAACTTCCCTTATCCCTCAGGCTAATGCATAGCAACTTCAGTATCACAAAACCATGGGAGGATGAAATAGGAGTGTTCCGTTTTTTTCTCTGTGAATGTGCAGTCTTCAACCTAATGCTTTAGGGTTGTAGGGTGAAACCTTTCAAGTGGGAGAACGAGTGGTCTTGCCCCTTAGAAAAAACAGAATTGTAACAATATAAGTTTTTCTCTTTCTCTTTGACTCTTTGATCAATTTTTCAAATATTTCAAATACTGCAATCTTCAGTGACTGCAGAATTTGAGATTTCAAGATCAGTAAGTTGGTTTTCACTACGCTTCACTTCAATAGACTCAAGTGATCCCATCTTCTGTAGGTAATCCAATCTCCTGAAGGACTAGGCCAGTAAGCAGAGGACAACTGCACATTCAATGATCACTGGAAGTCCATGGAAAAGAATATTGCCTTTTGGACATTGCACTTTTGTAGGTCTGGTTACAGGTCTACCAGAGAATTATGTAGTTTGGGGTGAGAGAGTTGGGGGGGGGGGCAGAAGTGGGTCAAATCTGGCCAAAGAAGGCAGCAGAAAAATAGTCTGTGCAAATCTGTAGAATAGTGTTTCATTGCAGGGGCTATCAAGGCATGCAGGAACACTCACACCACTAGCTGTAGAGAGAGAGAGAGAGAGAGAGGGGTGTACCACTGAGGATGTTATTCACAGCACAGAGAAGAGAGCAGCACATGTGCAAGCACTGACATATGCATATATTAGCATACACACACACACACACACACACACACACACACACACACACACACACACACACACACACACACACACACACAAACATTTGTACATACATACATACATAATGATGTACACACACATACATACAAACATTACACGCACACTGGTCATATACACAAACACAAATCCACATGAGAAACTTATATGGACATAAAAGTACACACACACAGATATGCACATAGAGACAAATGTATGTACATAGAGTTACACACGCACACAC
This sequence comes from Protopterus annectens, assembly GCF_019279795.1. Lineage (NCBI taxonomy): Eukaryota > Metazoa > Chordata > Ceratodontiformes > Protopteridae > Protopterus > Protopterus annectens. Next base: position 1,195,943,864 of record NC_056747.1, on the reverse strand, counting down.
AAACACACACACACACACAAACACAGACATGCACATAGAGACAAATGTATGCACATACACGTGTACACACGTATAGTTTCACATACACACACATACACAGTTCTCAGGATAAGGTCATGTAGATTTCTTTAAATGGAGTATGAACGCAGCGCAGTATCATTACCAACTAATGCTTTAGCATCATCCTACAGAGTGCTTTAACCATGAATGTTGCAACTAGCCTGGCAGCAAGGAATTCCAGCCTTATGCCACCATGCAGGAGAATGTGACTCATTTTATAGTCTAGTTATTGATCCTAGGTGTGGTTGACATTTAGCCAGGAGAAAGGGGCAGGACTGCACAGGTATCTACCTCCATAAAATGCCCTAAGTGATGACAGTAAGTCTGGCAGATGCAGCAGTTATGCCATAGACCTGGGCTTGGGGAAATCTTTACAGGAAAATGAGTTTTGTGACTGCATCGAAGCATAATCCATACTTTTCAGCTGTCCAGAATTTTATAGAATGTCTCTGATTTTGCCAGCCTCGGCGTTTCGTAAAAATCTCCTGCCAATCATTAGTGGACCGGAGTTCCGCTGTGGTGACCCCTTACCGGGAAAAGCCGAAAGACAAATAACAACAATTTTTGTACTGCCCGCCATAAAATGTTTAATTTTCTGGTAAATCAGTGAGGATTATTGTCAGTCAGTAGTGCCACACATTTGTACTAATCATTCTTAAAATGCACGCTAATAAAAAAAAAATCTGTTGTTCTATTAACTCTTTAATTTAATTTTACTAACATTTTAAAATTGTTCCTTATTTTAGTCTTTTGTTCCCTATTATTTTTGGCTCTATCCCAAATTTTTGATCAAATAAGTTGAGAGATGTTGTTTGTGTGTGTATTTGGGGAAGAGGCAAAGTGGCTTGAAACACAGTAGGAATTTGTCAGAAAACACCTAAATATACCAGCTTAAGAGGTGATCTGGTGAAAGGTGTGTCCATATTTGGTACAAACAGTAGCTCTAGCATTTCAAATAACGAAGCAAGCAATAGGACTGAAAAATACCACAAAGTTGCTGTAAAGCCTCCCAAGGAACTGCAGGCACCTCAAAATGGAAAAACAACAAATATATATCCAGCGGTTTTCCAAAACGAAAAACAGCAAGCACCAGACTGTACTTAGACTGCTTTCCAACACCAGTGAGACAAAACACCATTTCTAGGATTATCACTGCTACTTAAGTTCACAGCTGACGCACAAAAGGTTAAAAGTCAGTCAGAGTCTCTTATAGTCCATGGAGAAACTGTTGAATGGAATCATTTAAAAGCCTTGACTGTGGCTGGTATCCATTACTCAAGTGCTATTGTTACTATGTGGTTAAAAGCAACATTTCACGTCTTTCTTTCTACTTTTTTAGAGCACAGTAAGTGGAAAATATGAAAATCCTAACGTTAATTTACAAAGGATTCCTTTGTTCTCTTAGAAAGCCAAGTTAACTGTGACGTGTTGCAGTTATTTTAATTAATAAGAGAAGTTGTGTGTGACGTGCTGTGGTTGTTTTCATTAATAAGAACAGCTGACTGTGACACTGTGATTTTGCTAGATGTATGGCTCATTAGCTGGCAGTTAACCTATCTAATTCTTTTCCTTTCAATGGAGCAGTAACACCGTGACCTTACTGGTGATGAAATTCCAGATGTCTGAGCTGGCATCTGCTGAATGAGTTGTCCCAAGTAGTTGTGATGTCATAGTCAGGACCATAGTCTTTGAAATTACAATGCTGATAGTGTACTGAAGGGACAGTTTTAAATCTACCATATGTCAGGAAAAAATGCTATTCACAATAATGTACCTTGTAACAAAAGAACAGATTCTAGTGTTAAAAAAAAGGGAAAAAAATGCTAGCATAAAAAATTTAATAGCTCTCTGACTTCATAAAACTGTAATTATTTCTGACCCTGTTTTAAAGAGACAAACAAATATGATGGTCTTTCCCACTGGCTTGATGTCTGTTTGTCTCTCATGTCTGTCTCTCTGTCTACCACAAATGAAGGCAGACACAGAGTCACATGCTCTCATTATTTTCCCTCTCAAAGTCATATTGTAAGGAAATCATTTGTTAAGTACTGAAAGAAGTGTCTCAAAATGTGCCCTCAAATTGTCTGGACTTCAAATTGTCAAAAGAGGCTCACAATATGTAGATGCTGGTCAGTCATGTCTTTAAAAACAACTTATTGGTAGAAACTGAAAAATAAAGGCATATTTGTTCAGACCATGGCCTTGTACACAGTTTTAATGTCCTTGATTCACTTTAAATAGCCAATATTATTTCATAACTTGTTTTGCCCCAGAATGTCATTGTGAGGGCAACCATTTAGATGTATTTATATTTTAGCCAAGCTTGCATCCCGCAGTTTACCACTGAATTATAGCATTTTTTATTTCCTTTTCCTGCAGTTTCCCCGAGCCCACTGACTTGGAACTGTTGTGCTGTAACCCTGAGTTTGCTTTGAGCATTTCTTGACAGACTAGATTTTTTTTAAATGGCACGTTTTGAGCTGGTTTATCTGGAAGCCCAAAGATACATCTTGTCATGCAGCACACTCACTTTTGATGCTGGAAAATCAGAACAATGTGTGTGTTCTGTTCCTCACACTAAGTACTTGTACTCATTTTACAATACTAACACAGCAGTGTAACATAAGGGGAGTCTTGCACTCCTGAGATGTTATTCAGATGAGATATTAAACTGAGGTCCCGTCTCTCTGAGTTGGTAACTTAGATAGATATAAACAATCTCATGGCACTTACCGAATTAGAGAAAGGGTTTGTTTATTACAATCATATCTGTAACATAAAACAAAAAAAAAGGAAATTTCCCTAGTGTACTGGCAAAATTTTCCCTAGTCAGTATGAATACCAGAGAGAGTATCCCTTGAAGAGTTGCCACAAACCTACTGAGACTAACCTGATCAACAAAACATACAAAGTAAATGAAATATAATGCCATGATCCTAAAAAATAAGAGTGACAGTCTGGCAGTTGCTGCAGAGGGTTAATGTTGCGAGCTGTAGTTCTTGTCATGCAGGGTTTGATTCTGTCAGTCCTCACTTGTCTGCTGTGTGACCATGAGCAAGTCACTTAACCAAACAGTGCTTGGGAGCAAATGGAAATTTGGGTTAGGCACCTCAGTGGTCCTCTGAACTGTAAGCCTAGTAACTACCTGTAGCAGAATTTATGAGGGTTGGTATAATGCTTAAGGTGTTTACCACACAGACACAAGGTGCATGGTTTGATTGTCACTTTTGAAGGGCAGATGGCTAGGCTTAAAATGGCCTGCAAGAGCAGCTAGCTTAGTACTTACCTATGATCCTATACCTATACTCTTACGTGTGGCTTAGAGGGTTGAAGTCCTAAGCACAACCCAGACACTCCAAGACTGATTAGTGGCCAGGAAGCTGAAAGAGCCACTGGGAAAAGATGGGAGGGAAGAGCTGGCATGGGCTTGTCCATCCTTGGGAGAAGAGAGGTGTTCTGGATTATTACAGTTACTTGACATTGGGGTATAGATGCAGCATTAATGGCTACAGATGTTTTTGGCTGTACTAGCCATGTCTGCAGAGCACCTTCATAGGATGTGAGTGGAAACATTCATGTTCACAGAAGAAGGTATAACAGGCCTCCTTATCAGCTGTTGGCAGAGGGGTTAAGTCAAAATATAAACAAACAAAAAAATATTGTAGCATCCTAGATAATAGTTGTGCCATAAATGGATTATAAAGATCTGGCTAGAACCTTATATTTGAAGGGCATCTCCCAGACAACCTTTCTGCCTTATCTGAGGTGTTTAGTATTATTTGTTGTATTCAGAAATGGTCTGATGTGGACTGCCATACTGATGTTCTTTTATTTTCCCATTTCTCTTCATAATGGAGACTTCCATATTAATATACTTTTGTTTTTAATCTCTTCTTCTTTGTTCCAGAGTGTTTTTTTTTGTGTCCCTATAATATGGTATGACCTATGTGCCTTAATTTAAGGTGCTTTATCAATGCATTTACTTGCAGTGGCAGTGCTGTCAATCACTAGCTTCTTCAAGCATCTCTGGGAACAGTACCACTGTCTCTTTTTTACTGACTCAATCAGATTTGTATTAAATTTAAGCTGATAAAATCCACTTTGTAGAAAATTTGAATCTTAATCCAGCAGACAAAGTATCTACTTTATACATTTTCATTATGCGTTGTGGTTTTAATTACTACCAACGTCTGTCAGTGTGCTGTTGATATTAAATTGCCTCTTATTTCCACTGACTTACTTGCTCAGTCATATGTAATTAACATTGTACAATACAGTCGTGGTCTGACAAGCTTTCAGTAATTTTGCAGAACCCAGTCTGGATTCATGGCTCTTCTATGAGACAAATTCCTACAAATTTTTTACATGAAATTTGAGTTACAAAATCATGATGGAATGTGGCTTCTCTGTTGCTGCCTGTAATGGGAAGTGGTAACTTAAGGAATAGTCAGTATTTTGTTTATGTTTAGCTGACAAGAGCTGTTATAGCAGAAAAACTGTTGGATGACATAATGAGAATGGGAAAGTAAAGCTGTCCGTCAACAAAAATCAAAAGGCACCAATAAAAAAATCAACTAACGACTCTGTCCTCTGTTAGAAGATATTGAAAGAAAGGATGAATTCAAGATACTGCAAGTCTAACTTACACCGAAGGAAAGTAAAGGAAAAACGGCAACTTCTCATAGATACACAAAGTATATTGTGTAAAGTAAGTCCACTGGTATAGTCATTTAAATGTTAAACTTTATTTATTTAGGTAATTGAGCCAAACCATTTTACAAATGTAAAGACAAGTTTATATCACAGCAGCACAGTATAAATTTAATACCAGCATAAATTAAAACCAGTGATGCCCAAAAGCTTTGTTATGCTTATTCAAGTTTTTTTTTCTTAAACAAAAGTGCCGGAACATCAGTTTTGCATATTTGATAGGCCATACAAAGCACGCCTCTTACAAACTTGTAGACACAATAAAGTCATAAACTTTTCAGACTATCAAAGTAGTATAGATTATTAACATTTGTAATTTACATTATATATGTTTCTGCGATCCTATCTATTCTTGTTGATGCTAATTGGTCTGTAAAAGCAAAACTGCCCATAATTGTTCTACAACAGGATGTATGTTTTTACTAATCTGTTTTTGATTTTACCGCACAGTGGATTTTGAAGTTTGACTGATTTTTAATGTTGTAGAAATGTAATGCAGTCTAGAAGGATGAGCTTTTCTGACACTGCTAATGCCATGGTTTCAAACGCCACTGTATCCATTTTCAGTATTCATTAATAATGTGCATTAAAATGGTAGTGTGATACCCAGATGTTCACTGAGCTGTAATATCTTATTTTTAGTTGTACTTCCATTCTTTCCATTTTTTTTTCCATGTCTTTTGCTGGTGCCCCCCTACTGTCCTGTCCACCAACTAGCTTGGGTCTCCCCTGAAAATAGGCCACATGTGTCTCAGTGTCTCTCTATATTCTCCCCAGTAAGGCAGAGTGGAGAAAGTGTCCTCCTACAGTGCCAAATTAATAGTTGAAGAGACCTTTACACTTTGACGTACTCCTACACTCACTTGCTGTACACAGAGAGTGATTTTGTTAGCATAATTCATATGTGTGTGCTACCATGGACACAACGTCTGCTGCAGACATGCTACTTGCATTTCCACCTCCCTTTGTGTCTGCCTGAGATGGAGCACCTGGCCTCTACCAAGGACTAGAACCAGGCAAAAAACTACCTCGTCTCCGGAATGGCTGCACTATCACTTAAGCTGCTTCATTCCAAATGGTGTCAAAATTCATTAGTTTGGGGCCATCATAGTTTAATTTTTATAGAATATGAAACCCTGTGAAGTGGCCATTTTATATTGCTGTGCATAAATGCACAACCATAGGTAACCTAAAGGACGTAGGTGGTTATCTGATGTAGAACTGCAAACAAGGAACTTAGACTTCTACTGTATTTTTGCTAAACTATCCGAGGCAACTGTTGCTTGCAACATTGCATGGTTTCTAGGATTGTGCTCATTACAGAGATGAAAATGCTTTTCTGGCATGAGGTTTAAGCCTATGAGCCACTAAAAGCCTTTATCTTGTAGTCCTGAATAAAATTCCTTCAGTTTTCACTTGCAGATTTTGTCACTCTGAGTAAGTCACTTAACCAGACGCAGCTCCCTGGTCACTCCCTGGAGAAAGTTTCTTTTGCCTAGTGGGCTTACAATAAACTAAAATAAAACTGCCTCTTCATATTGCTGACAAGGCCGCTGTGATGACAAATTGCTTTTGCTTTATATCAAATGACTGCTTTCAAATTTGTTTGACTTTTAGACTATTCTGACTCAGTATACCATGTGTAGTGTACTTACCTATATATGTGACATAATAAAGTCAAAATACATAACAGAATAAGAAAAAAAGCAATAGCAAACCAATAATAACATTAAACACATACTGATGGAGAAGGGAAGCTTTAGTATTATTCATATTTACAAGATCATTCTCTGGAGGAGCATTCTAGCAGGAAGCCACCTGAAACTACATTATGTTAGTTGTTGCTTTGCATGTTTGATCTAATTGCCTTGGTCTTTGCAGAAGTTTCAGTGGGCTTATTATCATCCAGCCGAACATCTACCAGAATAAGTGGTTGTGACTTTGCTTTAAAGTTATCTCTAAAGGGAGATGCTCAGTGGTGTATCCCCCCACCACGATACATTTAGTGGTGTATCCCCCCACCACGATACATTCAGTGGTGTATCCCCCCACCATGATACATTCAGTGGTGTATCCCCCCACCATGATACATTCAGTGGTGTATCCCTCCACCACGATACATTCAGTGGTGTATCACACCACCACGATACATTCATTCATGTCCATAACTAAAACTGCAGTGCTGGATGGAGTTACTGTGGGTGGTTATGACCATGTAAACACATGGCTTTGTTGCCTTTTTAGGCATGTTATGAGGAAGAGAACATTCAAACTGACCAGCCAACAGCTTCTCTGTGTGTTGTATTACTTTTCTTGTGTGCTTATCCCACATGGCATACAAGAAGACTACTGTAAGGACCAGGGAAAATGGGTTATTGAGAAGGAAACTTCTAAGACCTTTGTTGAAGTAGTGAGAGATAAAAATATCTGTTGTACATCTATCAGTCTGGAGTTGCCTAGGTAAACTGCAAGACATTGCTTTGGATTTGCTAACATCTTAGCTTCAAAAATATATAAAACAGAGTTTTTCAGATCCATAAGCAACATGTTTCTACAGATGCACATTAAATTAAGGAAGGAAGGGATCAAAAGTAGGTGAAATAGTGACCACATGTTTACTGGACTTCTGGATATGCTGCCTCTATACTTACTCTCATTATACAATATGGGACGAGTGCCCCATATAACTTTGTGGGAAACTTTTCCTAAGCTATCCATCTTTTTACCTAAATGAAACCCACCGCCCATCTAACATGGTGCACGTTTGTTTCTCTGTTTATATTTATGCATTCAGGCATTTAGGATCATAGGAGATACATGGCAATTTGATCAGAGGCCATGTGCTCCTTGTTAATAACCACCCTCAGGCTGTAACACCCCTTGTAAGGAATGTAAGACCTGTAAGTAAATTTAAGGGTAATCACACAGTTGTTCAAGCTATAGTTGAAGGATGATGCGGAATCACATTGCTTGATCTGTCATGGGAGTCTATTCCAGTGCACACAGATGCACAGCATGATGAAGCAATCCCTCCTTCTTTTATTCATTTCCTGATGTAGGATGAGGACTCTTGTTCTAGTGTTGGCTGTACTACTAGACATATTGAGACAAGGAGGTTAATTATAGCAGGATCCTGAGGGCGTGGTAAGTGAGGCGCAGATCTCCCTTAGGAGTCTGTATGACATGGAATACAAGGACAATGATTCCCTTTTCCCTGGTAGCTATGCCTCTTAAGGCCAGACATCATTTTTGTTAGGAACCTCTGCAGTTTTTCAAGTTTTTTTTTTTTTGATGTGCCTATTAAGGTAGGTGCCAAAGGGTGCATTATATTCTATGATGGGCCTGATGTTGACTTTAGAAGAGATGCTTTTGACAATTAGTTGTGAGATACAGAAGGTTTCCCTAACTATAATCATTACATGGTAATTAACGGAAAGGGAGCCATCAATCCAGGTCTCTAATTACTGACTTGCTTGATAACGGGATGCTGTTGATGCAGTAAGTTGAAGCAATTTGCCGTTTCCTGAAAGAGATGATTTTGCATTTCTTGTCATTTAGATTTTTTTCTTTTTTTTTTTTAAGGAGCAACTTTTATTGCAAAACAAATAAATGTATCAATTCCAAGTAACACAAACTGTGCAGTCTTTATACACAGTGTACTTAACCTTTTTGAACCGAATGTTGATAGGATTATAGAAGTCTTTATTTTATACAGTTCTAATAACTAAACATTTCATTATACAGTGGCTATGTGTTGCATTTCAAACTTAGCTTTTTAGTTCTCTTTAGATTTTTAAGAAGCTCAAAAATGTTTTATCATTTCTTCTCATCTATTTAATAAATCCATATTGCATTTTAAAAAGAGAAAAATACCACACACACACACACACACACACACACACACACACACACACATATTTACAAAAAGAGATAAGGTATTTGTATACCATCTTCATATTTTCTTTTCTGTAAGTAAATATCAAGCTTCCATTATGAAATCAATATTTTAAACACACCTCTTAAATTAACTGCATGTCTCTCAGGCTATTGAGTTGATGACTTATTGTGTGCTAAAATTTTATTTACGATCATTGGTTTGTGCTGAATCCCAAAGAGAACATTTATTTTTCAGAAGTGTTTGTCTCTTGATCCTTACAGATCTCATTTCTACACATTTACTCTTTATGAACATTGTTCATTTCACTTACCAGTCTTTTTCTTTAGATTTCCACTTTCTTGGCTACTATTAAAATCAGAAACAATGCTTTCATCTCTTTAGTGCATGTTATTTTGCATCAACTCAATAAAAAATGTATATAAATTGTGATTAGATTTATGATTACATTGCTTTCCAAATAAACAGTTAAGCATATTAATCAGTTGTTTCTTATACTGAGTCAGCCCAGAACATTCCAAAAAATATGTTCTCAAGTGCCTCTCTCCTATGCCATGACAATGCCAATAATCATTCCTTATAACTGTGAACATTTTAAATTGTTTTCTAGAGTAAAAATATATTTATGTAAACATTTCCATACAAAAACTCAAAACTTTCTTGATTTAGTTGCATATCTAGGGATGAGACATATCTCTTTCCGTTCCTCAGCAAGTAAATCCCTTTGTAGTTTCCTGCTCCAGGATGTTTTCATTTCATAATGTCATGTGCTTCCAGAGCCAGTATACCCTTGTATGCTCTACTTATAATTCTGTTATTCATCATCACATCTGTTCTTAGGGCAGCCTTTTCCAATCGTTGATATCTTCCTTCAGTTGTAACATAAGACTTGTATATATTAATTGATCCAAATCCTGCAATATAAATACCCACTTAGCTTTTTCTCACTTAATGCTCTCATCTCTTTCCAAAATTTGCTCTCAATATTGCAGTTGTTTATTTTTTTCAGTATTCCCACCAGACTGTCTTATTTTTCAGTGAAGTATATCCCAGTGGATTCCACAGTCTGCCTTCCTCTACATTAAATACTCATTTACTAGTTTTATATGCATATAACATGTAATGCTATCCATGCAATTGTTCACACATATCATAACATGTAATGCTATCCATGCAATTGTTCACACATATGATAACATGTAATTCTATCTGTGCAGTTGTCCTAAATCTGTCAAAATACCTATAAAGAGAGATGTGTTAGCCCCAACAGGTACTATCCTCACCAAATCTTTCTATGTAGGCATATATTCTGAATCTTGGATTAGATAAAGTAATCTAAGCTGTGCAGCCTTACAGTACATTTCCAAATCTGGTAATCTTAAGCATCCTTGCTCCTTTGTCATTATCAGTCCTTCCCATCGTACCCCCTCACCCAAAAAAAATAATTCTCCTTAATCTCTTTTTTCATATTTTTCCACATCTGTTCTCTTTGTTGATATTTGCATGTTGGAGTTACATATAGAACTGTTGTTGTGACTTTTGGCTTTTCCCGGTTAGGGGTCGCCACAGCGGAACTCCGGTACGCTAATGATTGGCAGTTAATTTTTACATACCGAGATGCCAGCCCTGACGCACAACCTTCAATGAAGGTATGCTCATTCACGCATATCTCCACGCAGAAGATGCTCTAACTGAGAGTCGAACCGGACAGCGTCTTACTGTGAGGCGACAACGCTACCGTAGCACCACCACCACATATAAAACTAATGGGACAAAAAATGTTTTAATTGTTTGGATTTTGTAATCAGGATCCTTAAATAGTAATTTCCATTGTCTAATCTTGTTTATGATCTTTTGACTGGTTTCTTCCCACATTTACTTAGCTGGTGGAGTTCTATATCTTGCTTTTACTAAATCCCCAAATATCTCACATTTTCATGCTGGAAACTTCTGAACCATATTAGAAGATCGGATATATATATATATTTATTTTTATTTATTTATTTTAGTGGGGTGGTACATTGATCACTATAGACTCCTTCCAGGCACAGCCTGAGTGAAGAGATTCATAAAAAAATAAATAGAACAAATTCACAAACAAAGAGTAATCACAGAAGGTAAATAAACCCATAGACAGTTGATGTTTGTTTGTGTCTTTCGGCTTTTCCCGGTTAGGGGTCGCCACAGCGGAACTCCGGTCCGCTAATGATTGGTAGTGGATTTTTACGTACCAGGAAGGCACGCCCCATTCATGTATGCCTCCACACAGAAGACGCTCTAGCTGAGAATCGAATGGGACAACGTCTTGCTATGAGGCGACAATGCTACCGCAGCACCACCACCACCGCAGTCCATAGACAGTTGATGCAATGTGTAAATAATATTAGCAAGGTAGAAAATCAAATGTAATTTTAGTAGTAAATAAGAGAAGGAAGCATCAGCTGGGACCATAGGATCAAAGCAGAAGTGATCCAGGTGAGGTTAGGTTATGTGTCCAGTGGAAAAGCACTTGCAGTCAGATTTTAGATGAAGGTATCTTTTGAGCTGAACTCTGAAGGTGTGGAAAAAGGAGACTTCTTTAAGGTGAGGGGAGAGGGATTGCCAGAGTCTGGGTACAAGAATGGAGAAGGAATGGTTGGTACAGTGCAGTTTAGTTTGGGGTGTCTCGAGTGAGGGAGTTAATTGGGAGAGATTGCGGAGGTTGTAAATGGTGGGGTTTATTATGGTTTTATTATGGAGTCTTGCATGGTGGAAAGGCACCAGGTGGAAGTAGTTAAGTATTTAGAGGATATGGTTGTTTCTACTGAGCAACCATTGAGATCTGCAATGTTGAGATTTTTTTAGGAGTTGCAAAAGTTTAGACCACACGTGGAGCTCTACAGTGCAAAAGTTTGACAGTAAATGCAATACTGGCCTTTAAAAGCCAGTATGCATTAAAGAGTGATAGTGACCATCTGAATGCATCCCTCAACACTTTGCACCCAGGGCAGTTGCCCCTTCACCCTGCACTAGGTATGCTATTGGGGTCTAGTGTCTGCAAAACTAAAAAAGATATTATTTCATACAAACTAATGGGACATTTTGACTTGTGCATACTATGTACTACTCAGCTACAACTCAGGCAGTGTCATGTTCAGTAATACAGAACACATTATAAAGTATACACAAAAAGCAGGAGAACCAATTAGAAACATCTATACATTCATGCCAGTCGTGATTGGCTACCTAAGAATAGGAGCAATGAAACTACCCTCAGTAGAATAAACACAGCCCTCCCCTATATGTCTCTCACACCAGTCCAGAGCAGGCTGTTACCAAGATACATTTTAAACAGTAATTAAATGAAATAAAACAAGTTAAACAGTCTGGAAATGGCCAAACTAGCAAAACAACCTTAAGTGGAAAGCAAAAATTCAAAAAAGAACTTTCCTAAGACTTTTAATGTAGCAGAAGTGCAAAGAACCACTTAATAAGTTCCTCCTAACAGCACAGCTGTCAGGTCATGGTGTGCATTCTGTTTAAACACAGCACTGTTTTACGGCCTGTCTATCAGTAGTGTATTTTATCCTACTCCTGGCATGACGTACAGTGAGATACTCTGTTAAGCACACTGCTGCTGCTGTGAGAGCCGTCATTGGGCCATGTATCTCAGAACACTGCTCCCACAGGATGTGACAGCTCCATGTGCTGGTTAAGTATACTGCTGCCATTTTATGTTTTACGGGTCTGCACTTTTAGATGTATCACTGTGTTGAGCTGTCTCAGTGTGCTGCCACTTAAGTACATTGACCTCATCAGCCTGTATTACTGAATCTGTTCATTAAATTATTTATTTATTTATTTCCAGTTTGATGCACTTCTCTTAGGTTACAGACCGAGCCATTAAATACACTCACAAATCATAATAAAAATCATAATATATTATTGATTAACCATAGTGTTCTTATGAGATGCATTGTTGGGCTGTATATTTTAGTATACTGTTGTCGTACACTGTGAAAAATGCCTGTGGTTTTTAAAGTACATAATCACTGTGGTTGCATTAGTGATTTAACTATCTGTCCTTCTTTTTTTAAAATGAACCATATTAGTGTACTTCCTTTGAAGAAAATACATTTAGACAGATGTGAAGACTAAAAACAGAGTCCTATTGAAATGGAAATATGAAGAATATATTCTTTTAAATTTGCAAATGAATCAGAGGTTAGGATCCCTTTTAAATGCATATTAGTTGTGCTTTGTGTACACATTTCACTGACAATATCAGCTGTGGTTTTCACTGACAAGAATGGTACAGCTCCTTAAAAATTGATTCTCAGCTTCAGATTTTCTTCTAGTATTGAATTTATACCTGTTTATTTTTATTCTTATTTATATATTTATTTTGTATTAGCTGTCCTCTGGCTTCTACAAAGATATTGTTAGTCTTTAATTAGTGGTAATGGAGTGATGTTCTTTGCTTTTTTGAAGAACTGTAATCTACATATGAGATTTAACATCTAGGATTGATATTTATGGGGAGGAGAAGTCAATCACATATATTTCAAGTGCTACATATTCTGAGAAATTTAATGCATAGCAGCAACTGTTTCAGGTAAATACGCATGTGTTTTGTAGTGACCAGCTCTTGTATGTATGTTTGTAACATTATTTTGCATAGATTAGGCATTGCATTTCTGTCTAATCTGTCTGTATTCCTTCTTGTAGATTTATTTTAGGTAATTTTATTATTTGGTGTTCCTACTATGTTTTGCTCATGTGTTTACACATGGGATGAACCTGCATTAGGTCATTTTGATCAGTGCTCTACCCTGCTATATAAAATAAAAATGACATAAAATACAAAAAAATTAAAAAAATGCTCAAAGATTTCTTGTCTAATACAGGGTGTCACACAAGGAAATACTGCCAGCCCAGCTATCTGGAATTTTGTAAATAATTATATGTCATTTGTGCACATGAATATGACTTGTATAGAAGTGCGACAGAAGGAGATACTGCCAGCCCAGCTATCTAGAAATTTGTAAATAATTATATGTCATTTGTGACTACTGACATGATTATTATGCTTATGTTACAAATGTATTAGAACTGTATGCTATGCGTGTATCAAACAGGTGGTACAGAAGTATGTGTTGAACAGGGTTTGTACAGTACTGAGCTTCAAAGATGTATCAACATTGTACCCTACTGGAACAAAGGAGATTAACTTGCAAATAGTTGAGACTGAAGTACTTTATTGCTGGGCCATAAACAAGAGATGCTATCTTTCAGTTTCAGTGGAGCAAGGAGACAGGATTTCTAAAACTAGGGAGCCGTCTGCATTGTTTTGTAAGTATTTTATTGTTTTATGTCTTCCAGCAGTTGAAAACATCTGAAGGCTATGTATTTTCACAGAGAGATGCTAAAGGCTGCATCAGTGAGAGTTGTTTGTGAGCCTGGGAACTGAAGTCAGGTGACAAAAACTGACGTCATGCTGCAAGTATCCCAGCAGCAGTATTTGAGATATTAATGTAAGAACTGTCTGAGACAGAGAGACAGGGCAGTTTGTATTTGTCTTTGACCTGATAACATCCACTCACCACATCTGTCTTGCTATAAGTAAGTTAACTAGGGTACAGTAATTTCTCTTAGATTCAGTTAGGAATATAGTAAAGTATAGCTTAGATGTTTTCTGTATTTATTTGAGACTGTCCTGCAATGTTATTTTAAATATTTCCTGTGATCTGTGATTTTGAACTCTGATATCACTATACATATGTACTTAGTATTGTCTTGTTCTTTTATTATTCATAGGTTCATAGGTTCATAGGTGTTTACTAGGCTAATGGCCACAAGGGTCTTTTGTAGCCTAGTCATGCATCCCAAACCTCTAACAAGTTCTGGTACCCTTGATAAGTGTAAGCTGAACCATTTGCGGGCTGCCTGTGTTCATTAGAGACAGGTGCCAAACTAGGGATAAATTTCCTGTTTCCCAACCAACTGTCCAAGTTGCACTTGGATTGGATTAGGGAGGAACTCTGCTTCACATGGATGGGAAACCTGTTTTGGAGAAGGGATAGTCTCTGGGATACATTCTTGTCTCTCCAGGGTCTATATTACATTACTTATTATTAAATATATTTAAAACTTTCAATTGTGGCTGGTCTGCCTAGAGATATTTAAGCTCTTAGAGTACTTGCATATCTATTTGGTGACATTGTGCAGGCCACTCCTAATACCCTTGCTCTTGGTCAAACTACCATTTGCATTAATAGTAACATTACACATAAGATTGGACACCCTTTGTTAAGGGCCTTAAAGTAGCTGATAAAGTGCTGGCTAGTGCAGTGATAACTGTCTTATAGTCTGGGCCAACGGGGGTATAGCTAGTAAACCTGTGCCAGCCTTTCCCAGGTGTGTGTGTGTGTGTGTGTGTGTGTGTGTGTGTGTGTGTGTGTGTGTGTGTGTGTGTGTGTGTGTATCAGCTACTTGGGCAGTGACAAGAAGCACTGGTTGGACAGAGAGGGTGCTGGAGGTCTTGGCTTGGCCACTCAGCTGGGATCTCAACTCTATAGCTGTGCCAGTGGGGAGTCTTATTGGGGATCTGGAGAAAGAGGGAGAAACCAGCCCCAGACTGACTGTGGTCTGTGTGCTCTTAAGGGAAATTGCACATTATTGTGTGTGTACTTGTCATCATCCCATTGTGCACATCTGCCACTGTTGCCAGTGGTGAGGATTGAGGCTCCTGGATTACTGGGCCAGTGCTGGAGCGTCACACAGGGAACTGACAATATTCATTTCTCCTGTCCCATTAATCTTAAAAACATAAATTCATGATAACATGATCCCCTATAGTCTGTAAAGAAAAAAAGTAGTACTGACCGAGATTACCTATGTTTTCACTTCCAATCTGTAGTATGATTGCATCACGTTACTGACTTGTCATTCATAGCACATATTTTGGTGAAGAAACATTGAGAGATGTCACTAGCCACTTTATGACCTGATACCTTTTTATAGCAGATTGTAAAATATATAGCACCTAACATTTATACTCCCTTGGCAGCTGGGCAGAGCACAGACATCATGACATCAGCTTGAAGGGATACAAAGACAGCCATTGTTTTACAACTAAAATAATACAGCAGTTTCTCTACATGATATAATATCTGAGATCTGTTTGTGAGAAAGGAGTTTTAAAAGGACAGTTATGCAAAAAAGTGGTTATAAAAACAAGAAAAAACTACTGCATGTGTACATGTAGTTATGATATGTAAACATTCATAATTCAGTGATATAAACTTCCGTTGTGTTCAGAATCTGTTTAGCAGTGCAACATATATTTGTTTCTTTGTGTCATTTAAATAGTGTATTACTTACTTCAATCAGCCTTTGTTCATGCATATTGAAATCCTAGGTAGGCTTTTGAGTGATAACATTCCCAAGAATGGGACAGACTACCCAGACACTAACTTAGTGGGGATACAGAATACAGGTGAACCTTCGTACTGGCTTGGTACAAATTGCGTATGCATCAAGCCATATTTGGGTTTAAGTGCTATTATTCATTTCTCCATCACCCTATCACTCCTAGTATTTTTGGTCTGTTTTTAATTTAAAAAAATCTTTGTAAATTTTTTATGAAACTAAGACTGAAAAATTCATCTAACTCCCCCATGGTAAAGGGCAATGCATGCATGGGGTTGGGTCCATAGTTGTTAATGTAAGATACATCTATTAAAGCATACAGACACATTTCCAAGCTAACTCTTTCTTAACAGTACAGGTCATAAAGGTTAACTCATATCAGGGTACAGAAAATATATATTTTATAAAGGATATAATGAAGACACAGGACATAAATAAAAAAAAATGAAATGGCAGCCAGTCCTGTGGCATAGAGATAAAGTTCTCTCTCAGCAACTTAGGTGACCTGAGTTCAAGTCTGCTGACAGAGCTGGCAGGGGAGGATGAACATGCCCAAACTGGGGTGGGGGATTTTAACTGACTCAATTGATGTTCCAGGCCAAAATAGTGAGCCAGTACAGGGAAGACATGGGCTGTGACTGTTCAAGCCTGTGACAGTAGTCTGGCCACAGGATATGAAGGAGTACGCCTGCAGTAGTGATTTAACACTTGTTGAATTTAGTGTTGACCAGTGCTAGTGATTTAACACTTGTTGAATTTAGTGTTGACCAGTACTAGTGATTTAACATTTGTTGAATTTAGTGTAGTGCAGTACTAGTGATTTAACACTTGTTGAATTTAGTGTAGACCACTAGCAGTGATTTAACACTTGTTGAATTTAGTGTAGACCAGTAGTAGTGATTTAACACTTGTTGAATTTAGTGTAGACCACTAGCAGTGATTTAACACTTGTTGAATTTAGTGTAGACCAGTAGTAGTGATTTAACACTTGATGAATTTAATGTAGACCACTAGCAGTGATTTAACATTTGTTGAATCTAGTGTTGACCAGTACTAGTGATTTAACATTTGTTGAATTTAGTGTAGACCAGTACTAGTGATTTAACACATTCTGAATTTAGTGTAAACCAATAGTAGTGATTTACAGGTAGTGGAGCATTACAGTGCCACTACATAACCTACTGACAGGCAGCCTTGTGTCATGTAGCTCAGCTAACTGGATTTTTTATGCGGTAGTCCTATCGCCACTATCACTGTAATGTGTACAGGCCAGTGCAAGTGTGCACATGCATATACTGCAGCCAGCAGATAAATGACTGGTGCCAAAGACACAGTTTAAAACTCAGTGCCAAGAAATGCACAACAGTACCCTTTGAGAAGTCAGCAACGTTTGGAGTTACCTAATTGATACCTCACCCCTAAGAGTAGAACCAGTAACCAGGGCTTTGAGTACACATGTAGGCAGTAACCTGGCTTTTGACTAACATGTGTCTAAGGTAGTAAGGAAGTCATACTGTGCTGTTCAAGTTATAAGCAATGGTGTGGCATCTAGGCCCAAAGATGTCATTGTTCTACTGTATTCAGCCCTCATCAGCCTCATCATTAAGCACAATGCTCCCTTCGATGTCTACATGACCAGGTACATGCAACAACTGCAATGTCCAGAGACGTTCCTCACAAAAAGAATATAGGGCACAAACAGCATGTACTATGCAGATTGCCTCAAATCCCTATCTCTGTACTCTGCATTCTGCAGACTGTTGAGAGGTGATCTATGCCTGGCATAGAAGGCATCCTTGGATCCCACGCTGATGGCTGTTTTGTATATGCACAAAATGAATAGCAGCAGAGTTACTCAATCTAGGGATTTAAGCTTTGCTTGAGACATTAATTGGATATGTTGGAAGGACAGGTATATGTCTCAGAGAATTCTCCTTCTCTGGAATAAGTTTCCAGTCTATGTGAAGCAGAACTCTTCCCTATCCCTCTTCAAGAGAATCCTGGAGCAGTGGATGGGAAATCAGAAATAAACCCCAAGTCTAGATCCTATGTCTCTAATGGACTGAGGCAGCCTGTGAATCTTGCCCTAGCTTACATATACCCCTTAAAATAACCTCTAAGGCACATAAGCTTGCAGGATACAACTGGGATGCTTGACTAGGCTTATCAAGGCCCCAGTGTTCACTAGCCTAGTATTCCTCTATGAACATATGCACAGGCCTGGGCATGTGTGCACATGTGCATCCAACAAGGATGAGCATTTCTGCATAGTCTGGTCAGCAGTAAACAAGCATGAAACATTCTCTGGTCTGGTGTTTACTGATATATGTTGTGTTATGCATGTTTAGTGTGGATTGGACAAAACATAATGCTGATAACTACAAACTAAATGTGCTGGTGAAATTTTGAAAATTAGATTGGGCAGTCAAAGCAAAGAAAAGAAAAGAAAACCAAATAGCAGAGCAGGTATGAAAAAAATAGCTTTGATATAAATATGGAAAGAGCTGGAGAGTAATATTTTAATAATAAAATCGGTCATTAAAACAAGATACTTTTGTAGCTGATTCTGAGTCACAAAGGGATGGAGCCCCAACTGTGGCATAGAAAACCTGAGCAGCATGCCTGAGAAGTTGGTGGGGAGAAGGATGGAGATGAGTGGCAATTTTGCTGTTTTGCCGATCAAGGGTAAGGGTTAATGGATTTACTTAGGGGGAAATGACCCATAGTGGAGACTACAGACTTTAGCCTTCCTAAAAACGCTAAGAAAACAATACCAGAATACAATCAGTGGATCTACATCTTTAATGACATTACTGATCACATTGAATGTGTGGGTGTTTTAAGTTTTGTGGTAGAAAATGGGTCAATTTATTCTGACAGATTGAAATTTCAGTGTGAAATCAATAATACCAAAAGTAACAAAAGTGTTTCAATATTACTTAATGTAATCAGTCATATTGGTTGCTGTGGAGTTTGGTCACACCAAAAAACAAAATCAAAATCACTTCAAGGTACTATACAGATTTTGGAAACAATTTGAATCCAAAGCCACCAGTTACTGTGAATTATTTCCATCCTCTTTTTCCCAAGCCAAGTCCACTGGTGTGCAGGGATAAAGCCCTGAGTACAACACAGATGGCATGTGTTTGAATGGTGGTTTAGGCACCTGCAACAGCTGGCTTGGGCAAGGGTGGATTGACAAGGTGTTGTCAGCTCACATCTATTCAGGGAAAAGATGTTGGGGCACATGTTCAGGCACTCAGTCCTGTTGTAGTCTGGTGAAAGACGGTGATACTACAAGCGTGCTGGCTTTGAGGTGGGCAAGGCTGTTTTGAGAACTTATATCACTTGTGGAAATAAGTGCCATCTCCTTGTTGATACCCATTTTATGCAGAACCTTGCAGTGGTACTGAGCTCACACAGTGGGATATGCAGAACCTTACAGTGGTACTGAGCACACGCAGTGGGATATGCAGAACCTTACAGTGGTACTGAGCACACACAGTGGGATATGCAGAACCTTACAGTGGTACTGAGCTCACAAAGTGTGATATGCAGAACCTTACAGTGGTACTGAGCACACACAGTGGGATATGCAGAACCTTACAGTGGTACTGAGCACACACAGTGGGATATGCAGAACCTTACAGTGGTACTGATCACACACAGTGGGATACGCAGAAACTTACACTGGTACTGAGCACACACAGTGGGATATGCAGAACCTTACAGTGGTACTGAGCGCACACAGTGGGATATGCAGAACCTTACAGTGGTACTGAGCACACACAGTGGGATATGCAGAACCTTACAGCGTTAATGAGCACACACAGTGGGATATGCAGATCCTTACAGTGGTGCTGAGCACACACAGTGGGATATGCAGAGTCTTACAGCGGTACTGAGCACACATAGTGGGATATGCAGAAGCTTACAGCGGTACTGATCACACACAGTGAGATATGCAGAACCTTACAGCGGTACTGAGCACACACAGTGGGATATGCCGAACCTTACAGCAGTACTGAGCACACACAGCGGGATATGCAGAACCTTACAGCGGTACTGAGCACACACAGTGGGATTTGCAGAACCTTACAGTGGTACTGAGCACACACAGTGGGATATGCAGAAGCTTACAGTGGTACTGAGCACACACAGTGGGATATGCAGAACCTTACAGTGGTACTGAGCACACACAGTGGGATATGCAGAACCTTACAGTGGTACTGAGCACACATAGTGGGATATGCAGAAGCTTACAGCGGTACTGATCACACACAGTGAGATATGCAGAACCTTACAGCGGTACTGAGCACACACAGTGGGATGTGCAGAACCTTACAGCAGTACTGAGCACACACAGTGGGATATGCAGAACCTTACAGTGGTACTGAGCACACACAGTGGGATTTGCAGAACCTTACAGTGGTACTGAGCACACACAGTGGGATATGCAGAAGCTTACAGTGGTACTGAGCACACACAGTGGGATATGCAGAACCTTACAGTGGTACTGAGCACACACAGTGGGATATGCAGAACCTTATAGTGGTACTGAGCACACCCAGTGGAATATGCAGAACCTTACAGCAGTACTGAGCACACACAGTGGGATACGCAGAACCTTACAGTGGTACTGAGCACACACAGTGGGATATGCAGAACCTTACAGTGGGATATGCAGAACCTTACAGTGGTACTGAGCACACACAGTGGGATATGCAGAACTTTACAGTGGTACTGAGCGCACACAGTGGGATATGCAGAACCTTACAGTGGTAGTAAGCACACACAGTGGAATAAGCAGAACCTTACAGTGGTACTGAGCTCACACAGTGGGATATGCAGAACCTTACAGCGGTACTGAGCACACACAATGGGATATGCAGAATCTTACAGTGGTACTGAGCGCACACAGTGGGATATGCAGAACCTTACATTGGTAGTAAGCGCACGCAGTGGAATAAGCAGAACCTTACAGTGGTACTGAGCACACACAGTGGGATATGCAGAACCTTACAGTGGTACTGAGCGCATACAGTGGGATATGCAGAACCTTACAGTGGTACTGAGCGCACACAGTGGGATATGCAGAACCTTACAGTGGTACTGAGCACACACAGTGGGATACGCAGAACCTTACTGTGGTACTGAGCACACACAGTGGGATATGCAGAACCTTACAGTGAGATATGCAGAACCTTACAGTGGTACTGAGCACACACAGTGGGATATGCAGAACCTTACAGTGGTACTGAGCGCACACAGTGGGATATGCAGAACCTTACAGTGGTAGTAAGCACACACAGTGGAATAAGCAGAACCTTACAGTGGTACTGAGCACACACAGTGGGATATACAGAACCTTACAGTGGTACTGAGCACACGCAATGGGATATGCAGAACCTTACAGTGGTACTGAGCGCACACAGTGGGATATGCAGAACCTTACAGTGGTAGTAAGCACACACAGTGGAATAAGCAGAACCTTACAGTGGTACTGAGCACACACAGTGGGATATGCAGAAACTTACAGTGGTACTGAGCGCACACAGTGGGATATGCAGAACCTTACAGTGGTACAGAGCACATATAGTGGGATATGCAGAACCTTACAGTGGTACTGAGCACACACAGTGGGATATGCAGAACCTTACAGTGGTACTGAGCACACACAGTGGGATATGCAGAACCTTAGAATGGTACTGAGCACACACAGTGGTATATGCAGAACCTTACAATGGTACTGAGCACACACAGTGGTATATGCAGAACCTTACAGCGGTACTGAGCTTACATAGTGGGATATGCAGAACCTTACAGTGGTACTGATCACACACAGTGGGATATGCAGAAACTTACAGTGGTACTGAGCGCACACAGTGGGATATGCAGAACCTTACAGTGGTACAGAGCACACACAGTGGGATATGCAGAACCTTACAGTGGTACTGAGCACACACAGTGGGATATGCAGAAACTTACAGTGGTACTGAGCGCACACAGTGGGATATGCAGAACCTTGCAGTGGTACAGAGCACACACAGTGGGATATGCAGAACCTTACAGTGGTACTGAGCACACACAGTGGAATATGCAGAACCTTACAGTGGTACTGAGCACACACAGTGGGATATGCAAAGCTTTACAGCGGTACTGAGCACACACAGTGGGATATGCAGAACCTTACAGTGGTACTGAGCACACACAGTGGGATATGCAGAACCTTACAGCAGTACTGAGCACACACAGTGGGATATGCAGAACCTTACAGTGGTACTGAGCACACACAGTGGGATATGCAGAACTTTACCATGGTACTGAGCACACACAGTGGGATATGCAGAACCTTACAGTGGTACTGACACACACAGTGGGATGTGCAGAACCTTACAGTGGTACTGAGCACACACAGTGGGATATGCAGAAGCTTACAGCAGTACCGATCACACACAGTGGGATATGCAGAACCTTACAGTAGTACTGAGCACACACAGTGGGATGTGCAGAACCTTACAGTGGTACTGACACACACAGTGGGATGTGCAGAACCTTACAGTGGT
This sequence comes from Protopterus annectens, assembly GCF_019279795.1. Classification (NCBI taxonomy): domain Eukaryota; kingdom Metazoa; phylum Chordata; order Ceratodontiformes; family Protopteridae; genus Protopterus; species Protopterus annectens. Next base: position 1,195,921,223 of record NC_056747.1, on the reverse strand, counting down.
ACTGAGCACACACAGTGGGATATGCAGAAGCTTGCAACAGTACCGAGCACACACAGTGGGATATGCAGAACCTTACAGTAGTACTGAGCACACACAGTGGGATATGCAGAACCTTACAGTGGGATATGCAGAACCTTACAGTGGTACTGAGCACACAAAGTGGGACTAGGTTTTCAGTGCAAAACTCTCTTACCTCATATGGGTGAGAAGTCCACTCTCTGCTGAGTGGTTCCTGCCCTTGGGAGGAGAGAATGGGCCATTGGGCTTTCACCTTCTAGGTTAATGAATGGATTAAAGGTACAACACAAAATAAATAAATAGATAAAAGAATTAAACCACAGAGAAGAAAACATTTGATCTAGTTATGTGGCAGAGTTGTAAAGAAACACTGAGAAACAATTTAGTTTATGGTATTCATGATGAAAGTATATGTAAAAAAATGTTGTGTTGTGTTATTGCCAGTGCCCTGTATTAGACAGGAAATCTTTGAGCATTTTCTTTTTGTCATTTTATTTTATTTACCAGGGTAGAGCACTGATCAAAATGACCTATTGCAGGTTCAGCCCATGTAAAAAAATAGTGTTAATCAGTCCTAACTTTAAATAACAGTTTACAATTTGCAGTACCAATGGAAGCAGCTGTGAAGGATAGCTTGATGCTACAGAAGGATTTGGTTTAACATATAATAAAATGACTCAGTATAAACTGGAAAGCAACATGTTTTTGCTGTGGAAAATCTCACACTAAGGAGAAAATTATTTTTGGCTTAAAAATATACCGTAACAAATGCTATGCGACTAGTCCTGCAGAATGAACTTGTAAATTCTAAGGTGACCAATATAAAACATTGAAAGTAACCGATATGCAACCTGCAGATAGCCCTGATAGAATAGCCGAGTTAGGACTTTTCACTCACAACAGAATTCAGACTGCAAGAAATACAGTGCTTAGCTATATGTAATGTAACCATAAGCAGTCATAATAAGCTATGAATTACTTCGGAACTGCCAGGAATAAAAGTGAAAATAGAAGTGTTTACTGGTGCACCAGTATCTATTACTTCAGTTATAATGAACTGTTTTCACTAATGTCATTAACAAATATAGATACATTGTTTAGCTCAATGACTGGTGAGAAGTTAGTCCCTAAAGGATTGATTAAACCACCCATGACATTCTAAAGGAAAACACAATTAATTTCTGGACTTGTAAACATGCTGTCAACCCGGAGTTTCCCTCTTTGGAAAGGAATAGATATATAAACAAGAAGTAGACTGGCTTACTAATTTGGGTTTTTGCACAACTCCAATAAATGGTGGCAACAAAAATCGCAGAATAAAAGCAAAGGCAATTCCTCAGCACTGAGGGATAGATGGATAAAGCCCTGACTGTAGTCTAAATGACCTGAGTTTGATAAGTGACATGGCTATCTGAGGGACCGGACTGGGAAGGATGAGCTTGAGCAGTCAAAACAGATTCCCGGAAAGGGTAGCTGCTAGGCCTGTTGCACCTATGACACCTAGCTTGGATGTCTCGCCTGCCTGTAGTGGCCATATTGGTTTGTGCTGTATCAGGTAGGGAACTTCCTGTGCTGGAGAACAGGAGGTATGTATGGGAACATGCACACCTCTTTTCCTGACCAAGCAGCTATGGTGAGTCTGCAGAGGCAGCCTAGGGGAGAAAAGATAGGCCACTCCAAGGGGACTGGTAGGCTGACCTGCTCCCTAAAATCCAACTCTTGCTACTGGGAAATGCATAACCTGATAGGGCTTCCTGGGCAGGAATGAATGAGCAATAGGGCTCATATCTAGTGCATGGTGCCTGCCTGCTGACCCTGTGGAATGAATAGACCAATGTGCTGCATGTAGGAGAACCATCAGAGTCCTTTGGATGTGAAATGAAGCAAAAACAACTGTTTTCTAAAATGAAGTAAAAATGATGAAAAAAAGCAGCCAAACACAGCTAAAAGGCATTTATTTAATAAGCAGTGGTAACCACTTTCATACAGACACTCTGCACCTCTTCAGACCATAAAAACACAATAAAAGTAACTCATTTAAATAGCACAACTATAAAATAATTAACAACAATAAATACTCCAATTAATCAATT